>NW_024581127.1:7312803-7490501 GCF_017639235.1 Corvus kubaryi | reverse complement strand
CCGCGACGGGCACCGGGACGGGCGCGGGGCCGCCATGGAGCCCCCGAGGGACCAAGGTAGGGCGGGGGGTGGGCGCTGCCGCTGCGCCTCGGGCGGGTGGCGGTGCTGGCGTTGGCGCTGGTGCGGCGGGGACGGCGGTGGCTCTCGCAGCCCTTGGCTGCTCGGCCCGGACCTGCCCTGCCCAGCCCAGCCCAGCCCTGCCCTGCCCTGCCCTGACGGGCCGGGCAGCGCTGGGGGTCGGGGCGGTGCGGAAGAGGCTCGCCCCGGCCTGGGCAAGGCTGCGCCGGCCGTCGGCTCGGGAAAGGCGGAACCGGGGCCGGGCGGCGGAGCACGGGGCGGCTGCCGGGCCCCCCAGGCGCGGATGCACGGGCAGCGCATCCCGGCCTTCCCGCGGCGCTTCGTGGGCAGAATAAACTTTCTGCTTGCGCCCTGCGGTAAAAGTAAAGCTCTTCCATTTTACGAGTGTGCAACTTTTGATTGACCAGCGCTGTTCGCAGGGTTTGTTCCCTTTTAATTCTCTCCAGCCCAGGGTTGCCCCGCAGCTGGCAGCTCCGTTTGGGCAGCTGCCCCTCGGCCCCTGAGCGGCAGCAGGGCTGGCGCCTCTGTGGCGCTTCACTGGTGTGCATTTTGCCTGGGAAGACTGTTGTCCTACCTGCCATGGTTGCAACACTCTTCCTAAAACTTTATGGTTTATTGAAAACCAAAAACCTTGGGACTGCTTGCCAAAGAGAGCAGTTGGTGCTCTGATGAAAACTGACCCGAAGGCAGGCAAAGCACGTTCTCTTGCTGTATAACCTTATCCCACAGAGGTGTATTAGATTTATCTAACCCATTCATAGATCAGTTGGAGCCTTTTATATGGTGTGGTACTGAACTACACGCCAGCTGCTTTCCACTAGACGAAGTAGGGCAGGCTGGGGTCACTAAGTTACCTGCAGTAAGCTGGCAGGGCTGCTTGGTTAGCTCTGTGTCTGTGCCCTTGGGCTGATTTCATTCAGGGTTTTCCTGCTTGTCATGCTGGGGATGGCAGGAAGCATGCAGTTGTGGCGGCTGGAGTGTTGGAGGGGCTCGAGCTTCTGGGAATGTACCCCTGACTCTGCCACGGTCAAGCTCTGTGCTCTGCCAAGTGAGCTGGTCTGGGCACCAGCCTTGATTTGCTCCCAGTTACACACAGCCAAAACACACAGTTAAGTGTTTCGAGACTTGTATAGTATACTCGTACAATTAACAATGACTTCTGAGTTTCTCTGTACCTAGAGAAAAGGTCAAGGCATCTTTGCCTGACCAGAAGGTATAATCTGCTGAGGGACTGAACCTCCTCAGGGAGTTTCCTTCAACCATTTTGAAGACCTGTGTCTATTAAATAAAAAAAAAAAAACAAGCCAATCAACGACCAAAAAAAAGGAAAGAAAACAACCACCAAACCCTGTTTTTGGGTACTAACAAACAGTATTGTGCCAGAAAATAGCACAACTCTCAGTCCGATCAGAATTTTAATTCCAACTGCAGGAGCATTAAAACTGATGTCAATATTTGTCCCAAAGTTCTTGAGGCTTTTCTATAAAAAAGCAAAGGTCCTTATTGCAACTGCAGGGTCTTGAACAACTTCTGATGGAAAAGGAGGGTAAAATAACATGATCTTTTGAAAAACTGTAGTGACAGTCCTGACACTTACTAGAGGTTTGTTTTGTTATTTTACTCACTTCTGTTATAAATGACTTCCTACAAAGAGGGTATTGCACCTCGGGATGTTTATCAGAATAGTGTACCTAGTGTGATGTAAGGGACTGTTACAGAGCAAACATGGTGCAACACCTTCTTCCTCTGCCTTCTTTTTGGAGTGATTATGCTGTTTTCTGTTCATGCTGAGGGGGAGATCTGCAGGTACAATGGGAAAATCTAGAATAGTCAACATACTTGTGCCAGTTAATTAATGGCTTCTAATACCTTGCCAATTAGACTTCAAAGACCACTTTCCTTGGCAAACTGGAGTGCTTGCATTGGCAACTCTGCTCGATGATACAATATTATTACTCACTAAAGCCAATGTATGTGGTTAAAGTCCAGGCTGCCAGGTCCTGTCTCTGGGGCTGGCTTGGATTGCCTCTTTTAATCAGAAATTAAGTTGCTTAAAATTGCAAGTCAGAGGTTGCACATTCTGTTGTTACGATGACAGCTTTCTCAGACAGCAAAAGTTAGGAGGTAGGAAGAAAATCTGGATTATGGTTAAGACTGCAGCCAAACTGGACAAGGATAATGTTCCAGGTGTAGAATGTGCTGAAGTCTCTCCTCTCTCGAGCAGTCAGGTTTGGCAGCAGTCCTTAAAAAGTTGTTCCTAGCCTACCACTAGCAGGATCAGAACCACTGAGCAACTTTTCACTTGAAATGTCTTCGTTTTCAGCAAAGGGATATTTGGACTGGCTCTGTGGCTCCGTGTGATTCTCGGTGCACTCCAAAGGCTCGGAGCCTCTTGCTCTGTGATTACAGGTGCCAAAGCAGTAGTGTTGGCTCAAGCCAAATGGATATAATATTATCCTGAGATGAGGAGTCCCTTGTTCTGTTGCTTTGCTTTAACTTGTCATGAACAAAAATCTGATTCACTGTATGGACTTAGTTGCTGAATAGATTAATAACTGCAGTTGTGCTTTCACAAAGATGCTGCTGTCCCCTCTGCCTCCCTACTCCCCTCCCCCCTCCCCCCCAAAAAAAGTGAAACCACAACTACACCTGATTATGCTTGCAAAAAGAGTCTCTCTCTGGCTTGCCACTGTTACTGTTAGTGCTCATACAGTTTACCAGTGGAAGAATATGGATGAAGCTGCCCCTACAGTGGATTGTGCCAGTGAGCGGTCTCACGAACACATGCACCACAGCACAGTTATATAGTAATGATCCATCTCTGATGTTGTGTTCAGGGGTTCCTCTTATGCTTCAGCAACGCTTCACTTATGTAACCTGGTGTCTTTCAAAATCTTCAGGCTTTTGTGGTACTTAAAAGGAGTCCCAAAACACTACATGTGATTTCTTGAGAGACTATGTAAGCCTTTCTTTTCCTAGAGCCTTGACTTGCACTTTTGGGGCTGACAGAATGGACTTTAATGTTATTTTTTTGTGCAGAAAGAACTTGTTGCTGGCAGTAGCATAACATTTCCCCCATTGTCCCATTGGACAAAGCTGCACCTTTTCCTACTGCTTTATTTGTTTTCTTATCACTAGGTACTTGCAGTACTGTAGGTATGATTTTTTTTTTTCACTTAATGTGCAATTGTGAAATCAAACACTTGTAAGTAAATACAAGTGGACAGCTGTTGTGGGAACTGCAAAGGAAGAATGATTTCACTGAGCTGAGTGTCTGTAATGGTGACTTGAAGATGACAAAAATATCAGAAGACTTACACGAGTAGGTCCCTTGAACAGCAGCATGCCCTCATTTCTTTTGCATGAAAAACTGTATTGGGGGGGTTGAAATCTTGTTCTGACTCAGGCTGGGGGTCCTGACTTGATGGGGCGGCATAATGTGAGTTATTTGATGGTGTTGTTGTCCTCCTCTCTAAGCCAGTGCATGAATGAGGTATGGAAATGTGGGGGATCTGTGCGCTGTGTTGGAGGGATGCTGGAGCAGCTGATGCACAACTGTTGGGTGGGCAGCTGGAGGCTGGAGCAGTGTCAGCTGTTCTGCCTTCCTGCAGTGCGTGAGCATTGAAGGGTAACTTGAACTCTTCATTCTTGCTCACACCCACTTCAGTAGGATATGGAGGAGGGGGCCAGCCCAGTGGCCCAACTGTGGAAGGAATCTGTGGCTTGTGGTATGCATGGATGTTTATCCCTGTTCCCTACAATGAACACTGTCACAAGCAGGCAGTACAGTCTTTCACTCAGCCAGAGTAAGGTCTGCTCTCGGACATTTTGGCGCAGGGAAAGCTTAGCTAAGAATCTATGTTCTTTGATCCTCCAATGAGGCCAAGCTGTAACTGCTCGGGGCTTTTAAAATCCGACATGAAACTGATGCAATTCCTTTTTGTTCCAGTTTCCCATACTTAGAAGCAGCCCGTGGGTTCCTCTTTCTCCCACTGCAAATGCCCTCCAAAGCAATGGGAGGCCTTGGAGGCTCAGGCTGACGTTGCTGGCCTGAAATAAAGCACCGCACCTTGGCTTTGGTGTGAGACTGTGCTGGTGCAGGCTGAGCAAGCACCTTGCTCTGCTTGATCTGGGTGCTTTGTGGGTAAAGTGGGAACAGCTGGTTTTCATGGCTGACAGTTGGCTGCCATATGTTAACACCTCTCCTGGCCTGGGCACGAGTGCTATTGAGCTGCTGTGAGCTGTGCCTGGAGGCTGCAGAGCACAGCCCCTTCCATCTGCAGGGGCTGTCAGTAACCACATAGTGCACTACTCTGCCTTGGGAACGTTATCTCTATTCATTTTTATCTCATTCGTATCTCTATTCATGCTCCTGTCTATCTTGTATGTACATTTTTTCCCCTTGTCTTCTACAGCTGCTGAATACAGCAGCCTTTGACTAACAACCTCTGCTTTGTGAGCCAGCTGTTAGTATAGTCCCAGAAGGAGCTGGGTGATGAAGGAAGTGAGTGTTGGGGCTTCTGATGCTTTCTGCCATGCACTGACCCTGCTGGGTGAGGACATCCCAAAAGCTGCTTTGGCTGACCTGAGTGTTGTAAAGGCTGGGGAGGCTTTGTCCTCTTTCTTCACAACTATTTGCTTCTTTAACAGGAAGGTGTCCTGGCAGTTTTTATTGGCAGGGAGTCCCTCAGCTGGTACCGAGAAGTCTTGCAGGAGGATGAGGGACTAGAGTTTCTGTGTAAAATCAGGGAGTTGTTTGTGGATTGCTGATTCCTGAGGGTGCTGGACATTGCTGCAGGTAAGGGAGGTTATGTGCTGTATCTCTTCAAAAAGTGATGTTTCCATGGCAGCAGACACAGTGCAGGGAGTCTTCTTGAAAGCCAATGTTTTCTTGAGCAATTTTCAAAAGAAAATAACCCAAACTCCTCCCTTCTTAGTTTAATAGGAGAGAGCAGCAGTGTCATTTGCTGAGACCTGTGCAGCAGACACCTGGTGAGTGTGGGGTTTTTGTGCTTTTACGAGATGCTCACCTCCAGGTAGGAGGATGATGACCCTGCTGTTGCCTCCACTGGAGTCTTTGTAATATGGGCACTTCTGATTTGAGATTTGCTGTGTGGAGGAAGGGAGGTGTTTACCCTTGTTCTTTGGATATCCTGCAGTGAGTAAGCTGAAAAATGTCAAACAAAGGGTGACTAAAAGGGAAAGCAAGCATTAAGTGAGATTAAGTACTAAATTGAAATGCTCTTGTTCAGCCAACACTGTCACTTTGTGTCAGCTTCAATTTAAGTCTCCAGAGGGACAGCTTTCTCTCCTGTTAAATGTAGTGACTGTCTTCAAAATTGCTCATATTTGGGTGTGTTAGCCAGAGTGATTTGGAACCTTCACTCAAAAACCTTGTGTTAGAAGACAGGCTTTCTACTGAAAGCCTTCTCTTTTGAAAAGGGCTGCAGTAACAGACCAGCTACCCAGAACTTTCTAATCTGGATCTCTCCTGAAGGTTCGGTGTCACTCCTGCCATTTCTTCTTACTCATCTTCCTCCTCTTCCTCTGGTTAAAGGAGCAGAAGTGAAAGAATATGTAGCTGTGTGTTGGCTTTGGCCATTTGGCAGGATGATAACATGAGCCAGGCTAACTGGTCTGGAGCATCCTTGCTCTGCTATGAAAACACTTATTTCTGGCAGAGGTGTAGATGGCTGTATGGATTTTCTGCTAGTGCAAGTACAAGTGGTGGCAGTCAGCTGCATGAGTCTGCAGCCACTTGTCCGGGGGTGTGGTCGGGGGAGCAGCACAGCACTGTCTGCCAGCAAATGCTGGTGCGTGGAAAAATGCTCATTGTGCTGTTACTTGCTCCTGAGCAGAAAGGGGTGGATTGATGCTATCTAGAGGGAAAGCAGCAGTTCTTCTGTGGTGTGAATACTGTCACTGAAAGAGGCAGCTTTCCTGTTTTGCAAGCTGACTTCTCTATTCCAGAGTATGAGAGCAATAAGTGTCCTTGGATGCTGACTGACAGTGGAGTGGCCCAGCAGATGCTGCCTTGGCCAAGCCTGGAATGCTCCCTTTTCTCTAGAACTGAGGTCTATAGGAATGTGCTGTGCCACATGTGGTTTGGAGTGACAGGCTTCTGAACTGCCCCTCTCCTGCTGGTAGCCTCCCAGCAGAACAACAAATGTGTGCTGTGCTTGAAAACTTCATAGATAAAGAGGAAGCACACTTTGTGTGAGTACATGGAAAGAAAACCTGTTTATTGTGTAATTGAAACGTTAACAATCTAATTAAAGAATTAGTTTAGAAAGACTATTATGCAGATGAAGCTTTAGTAATAGTAAAGGTAACATACAAACTTAGTTTCTATACCTTTTTCTTGGTGTCTTACTCATCCTTCCCCTGGCTTCTGGGGCTGTTAGTATCATTTTGGTGGTGGCAGGGGTATTAGAGCAAGTTGTCATATTGTGACTCCTTTTCTGGGAGGCGTAGGATATTGGTGGTTTCTTCCTCACTGTGGGATCCACTGGAATCCTTCTGTTCTGTTTAGTTTTTACAGACCTTTCTTTCATTGCTTTGCAAGCTCCATGTTACATCCAAATCTATTATATAAAGTGCCTTTTATATATGTTAAATATTATTCCTTTGCTCTCTGTTATCTATGTTATAAGATAGTTTTGTCCAACTGCACATCTCCACTGGTGACTTTCTTACAGCTGTGGGATCTCCATTGTCAGCCCTGTGTACTTGTACCATGCCTGTATTCTCACACCCTGTGTCTCTGCTCTGAGATAGGCCAAGTAAAACAAAGCTGCAGGCAAATCAAGAAGGGTTGAGACAGAGCAAGCCTGACAAGTCTCTAGTCCTGGGGCCTTGCAAGCTCGGCTCAAAGCTTATGTCCTGTCACTGGCAATGGCAGTGTTGTACTGTGGAGTAACAAAGAGGCTGGGGAGCACCTGCAGCTTGCTTGGGGTGGTGGGTGAGGCAAGCAGAGGCAGAACAGCAGGTATTTTTCCTGTTTTGCTTTCCCTTGTCTAGCAGCTAGAGGGAAGTGGCGCTTCATCAGAACCCCCTAACCCTTGGATAGAGATGAAAAGATGTGCCAAGGGAGGCGACCTGGGCTGGAGTTGGTGTTTTCAGACAGGTGCTCCTCCTGTGCTTTGCTAGGATTAGAGCCCATGCTTGGCAGTGATGTTGGTTCATGAGAAAAACCTGAAAAAGGTTGAAAACAAAGCTGTGTAAGTAATGTTTCTTAACTGCTCTTTAGGCTGGCAAAGCTGTGTAGCATTGGGAATGTTGCTTGTGTCTGTTTGGTGTTGTTTACTTTTTGCCTAAAGTACTCTAATTAAACTATTAGCAGGGGTCCCAAGATGAGCAAGAAGTGATCCTACTTATCTCTCTGTTTTTTCTCTGCCTAAATGTGTATCACATCATGACATTAGAAAGTCTTGGTTAATTTGATCAGGATAGCAGAATTTGAAAGAAACTCCCCTTCTGCTTCCACTCGAGTCATCTCTGATGTTCATTGCAGTGTTCTACAGCAATCCAGTCCCTGGGAATAACATACAGTATTGGACATTTGCAGCTGCTGCCAGGACGGGCTGCCTTTGAAGAAGGCAATGTCACTGAACTTGCATCTTCTGATACCTTGTAGTCTCTGCAGAGTGTATCAGAGTCCTGATGTGTCCCTTGCTTTTCCTCACACAGGTTCCTGGGAATGGAACTGTGCAAGGACTTGCCTATAAGCAACTTTAAAGAAGCTGTCCTTTAAGTGGGAACCAGTACTTCCTACTCAAAAGAAGGGTCAGGGTTATGAAATGGGCACAGCTTACACTGGCTGGAGTGCACCTTTCTAGTGTCTGTATTGTTCTGCAGAAGAGAAGTCCCTTCAGCACATCTCAAAAGTGTTTTGCCTACATCTGAGGAGTCTTGAGAAGCAGGCTGAAGGCAGAGCAGAAAGCCCCCAGATCAGTCACTGTTTTTGACTTGCTGACTGCTCGGTGTGCTTTGATGACTGCTGGCAGAGGTTAGTTCTGTGCCTGCACACAGACAGGCCTCGGTGTGCGTGAGCGGATCACACGCCGCTGTGCAGGCTGTTTCCATAGCACCAAAAAAATCTGCGCCAGGCAGTCCCTGAAGAGGTTTTGCTGAGCAGCTGACGTGCATTCAGGGATGAGGAGCATCAGAAGTAGTACCAGACTAGGCATGGGGTAGGAATGGAGCCTGCTTTAAATATTGACTTTCCTGTTGCCAGATGTCACAGTCTTGGCAGAAGGAAAACAGGCTGTTTTACTGCAGTGTGCTTTGCTTGGAGCTATGAGCTCTGAAAAGCACCATTCATGCTCTGTTTCATCTCCTCAACAAGCTATTTGCAGTGTTGTGCTCCAAAACTGTTTTTTTAACAGGGAGTTTGTTCTTGAGCAAAAGGAAAGACCTGAAATGACTTCTGGTCTTTCTCTTAAGACTTCTCTGGTGCCTGTGTGGGAGTTATGTTTTACCTTCTTGTGCTCTGAGTTGTGACAAGCCTTTGTGTCTGCTGCCTGGGCAGACTCTTCAGGCGCTCTGCAGCTCTGGTATCCCAAGTATGTCTGTACGGGCCCTCAAGAAAGGGGTGGGTCCACCTGCTGTGTTCAGAGCATTGCCATGTGGCCTGTCACCACCTCTGCAGACACTTGAAGGAACAGGGAACAGAACCTCCTACAGAGGACCCCAAAGAGAACTGTCTGGAGAAGGCCACAACCCCAGCTTGCCATTGTCTGAAATGGTGTTGTGCTGCTGCTTGCCAAGCAGGTGTTCATCCCTGATCTTCTTGTTGAGCAAGAGTGAGCACATTGTGGGTCTGGCTCCCTACTTCTTCCAGGTCTCAGGCCATAGTTGGATCCCTGCACACTATCTTTTCACACCAGCTCCTGGTCCAGGCTGTGTGGGGACCTCAGCCCCAAGCTTGGGCTGGGGGGATGTATCCCAAAACCAGATTAGGATGTGTTGGGGGGATCCTGTGTGTCATAGAAGTTGTTTATGTAGTTTAACTGCCAAAAGCTCTACTGCACTTCTAGCTGACTGCTACTGTCATATGATTTAAGTGCAGTGATTTGGAAGGAGGGGAAGACTCTGAAATATTACTGTTATTTTCTCCAATAAAGCAGTCCTTAACTGCAGTAAAGGTGTATTTTAGACACCCACTCTAAATCTCCTTGTCTGAAAATTCTGATGAAGGAATAAACAGTCACTGCTACCATTTAAATAACTGTTTATAGCAATCAGTCTTAAATACTAGCCTTCCCTAAAATACATTTGAATTTCTTAGTGCACTTCTAGTAAATGGTGAGGTACAACAGAGACACCTGTCTGTACTTTGTCAACTGCTACTTGAGCTTTGTACATCGATCTCATTAACACTTTATGTAGCAGAACTAGTGTGAACACTAAGCAGGTAGTAGTACACTTCTTTGGAAAAGTAAAATTCAGTGGCTGAATGTCTCTTTTTGAATATAGCCTTGGTTTTTAGATGCAAACAAATCTTGCTTTCCTGTCCTTCAGGTTAATCTTTAAATACTCAGTCAACTTAGTTGTTTTTGGTTTTCTGGAGGAATCTCTAAATATTGTAGGGGGAAGAATTCGGTTTTGGACTGTGGTGTCTCCAACAGTTGACTTTTTCTAAAGAAATCAGTCTACTGCAAGTGCATTCTTGATTACTCAGTTCCAGCAATCGGTGCTGCTGTTCAATATAAACTTGTTTAACTATGTTTAATATCAAAGGAGGAAAAAGCCAGCAGCTCACCAGGCACCTAACAAGTACCAGAGAGCTGCTGCATGTACTGCAGGTGTGCAGGGCTGCATGTATTGTATGTTGGTGCAGGGCTGCACCAACTGCCCACTGATTGGGTTGGTTGGACAATACAGAGCACTTCTGTAAAGACGCAGGAGTTGCATGGTTTTTATGGTGTATGTATGGGGGTACTTGTTCATGTTCAAATGTGGTTTTGAGGACTTGGTTTTAACAGTCCAGCAATCCTACAGGAAAGGTGGCTGGTGCTCTCAGAGCACAGCTGCAATGGTAGGTGAGCCTTCTGCACCCCTTCTAATACACCCCTCTTGGTGCATTGCTTAAAACACCAACTTCTGAGCTGCAAGTTGTTCACACTCTTAAGTGTGTAATTTGTTCCCATAAATTATTCTGGGTTAAGGCAACCTGCAGTGTCAGTACAGGCTGGGGGAATGAAGGGATTGAGAGCAGCCCTGTAGAGAAGGACTTAGACTGGTGCTGGTGGATGAAAAGCTGGACATGGGTCAACAGTGCGCACTTGCAGCCCAGAAAAGCGGTAACACATCCTGGTCCTCATCAAAAGCAATAGTGGCCAACAGGTCAGGGATCTTCTTGGATCTCATGGGATCCCACCTGGAGTATTGTGTCCCGTTCTGTGGTCCCTAGAACAGGAAAAACTTGGGCCTGTTGAAGCAGGTTCAAAGGAGAGCCTTGAAAATCATTGGAGGGATGGAACACCTATTGTATGAGGAAAGGCTGAGAGAGATGAGGTTGTTCAGCCTGGAGAAAAGAAGGTTTCAGGGAAATCTTATTGCAGCCTTTCAGTAGTTAAAGGGGGCTTATAAAAAGATGGGGACAGACTTTTTAGCAGGGCCTGTTGTGATAGGATAAGGGGTAATGGTTTTAAGCTGGACGAGGGTAGATTCAGACTAGATATAGAGAAATTTTTTACATTGAGGGTGGTGAAACACTGGAACAGGTTGCCCAGAGAGGTGGTGGGTGCCTGATTCCTCAAAATATTGGAGGTTTTAGGTGGTCCACTGGACATTTGGAAAGTCCAATGGAAGCAATGGACAGGGCTCCGAGCAGCCTGATCTAGTTGAAGATATCCCTAGCAGGGGAACTGGAACGAGATGACCTTTAAAGCTCCCTTCCAACCCCAACCATTCTATGGTAAAACACAGATACTGACCAAATCTTTAACTGGGAAAGTTTACACCACCCTTAAAGGGTATTTGGGGCACCCTGCTTTGCTATCTTTGAGTGTGAATTGTAGATGAACACGAGTACTATGGTTCATGAGCAGGGAGAATTAGTTTCTGCATATTTCTGAATGGTACCAAGTCAAACCTGTTGGAGTTGATGCTTTGAAGCTGAGTGGTTTCGATTGGCTTCTGTGCCTGTCACTGTGCAGATTTTTTGGCATGAAAGATTTTTTGAGATTGTATAAGAAGGAAAACAACTTGAGTGTCAATGGAGTCAGCAGAGCAACCTGCTGAGTACTTCCTGCTGTGGTGAGGAAGTGTTTTTGGGATAAATGGCAAAAGGGAGAGCCTTACTGGAGTGAATGGACAGTCTTCTTATTCTGTTTTAGCACACTGATGTGTGAAGTCTTTAATATGCTTCTGTTTCTTATTTACAATTCAAGAGCAAAACTTCACCTTGGTGAATCCCAGAAGTGTACTTCACTCCCATCCCCAATGAAGAGTATTTTCCTATTCAAAAGCATCTTTTGAGAAAGCGAGAATACGAGAAGAGGGATACAAAAGTCAAAGCAAGACCTCTGTGTGTTGTTGAGAGGAGCTGAGAAAACTTTTAAATATTTTTAGGAGGGAAAACTGATAAATTAAGGATAGAGCTAGTGTCAAATAAAGTAACTTCTCTAGTTTTCCTGCTCCGAGGTTATGTTACTGGAGAAGCCTTGTTTGCCCTTCATGCAAGGTGGTGCCAGCAGCATTTCTGAGGGATGTGATGGCTTCTTAGTAATAATGCTGTATCACAGCTCCCTGCTACAGGACACACTTGTGGATTGACAACTGAGGACTAGCAGTACGCAAGGCAGTGTTTCGACTTTCACCTCTTCAACATCCTGATACAGTTTTTACCAGAATGAAAAACTGTGGGTTGCATTATTCATAGCTCTTGAAGCTCTGAGTTATTCTGAATGGTTTTTTTGTGCTGATGGCCGAGCTGTAGTGTGCCAAACCTGATGTAACAATAACCTACTGGGCACCAGCTAGAGCAGTCCTTAACCATAAAGTTTGAAAAGTTTACCAGACTAATCTGTTAAACAGAACGGATCCATTAAACTAGAGCATGACCAGTACTCAGAATGGCTATGAATATATGTATTTTTTTGCTTGACATTTACAGTGGTGAAACAGGCTGTGTGGTGGATTGGCTTGTGCAATAGGGAGTGATGCTAAACTTAGACTTCACTTAGCAGTGTAAAGCTTTATTCTTGCAGTTCGCACTGATGTTCTGTTCCGGGTCAAACACTGGGAGGAGGCAACTTGTGGAACAGTGCAGTTCTGGAGCAGCTACTCTCTAAAATCAGTGGAGGCGTGCTTTCTTTACCAAAAATTACCCAACCACAAGCCCCAACATAAAAAAACCACAAACTACCAAAACCACATAAAACTAAAAAACACCGCTCCCCTCCCCCTCCTCTCTTTTGGAGCTGAACCTCAAAATACCTCAAAATTTGGTCCTTCACACCTGCACTTCTTTCTTCCCGCTGTAGTTTCCATCATGTCATCTGCACCAGAATCAGGAAAAATGCCTGCCTTTGTGTTCATTAGATAGGTCTTTCCAGTTTTGTTCACTATCATATATTTCAGTAAAATGAGTGGTTAAATTCATTTGACTTACTTTGTTGCAAAATATAAATGAGGAACCTGGATGCTTATCCAAGCATGCTGATATTTAGGAAAACTTCCCTTTTTGTAGAATGGACTGGGACACAACTAGATTGTGCATAAATATATTAATATTGCTTGGAGATCTTGAGAGATTAGTACTTTTGTGATCTGAACCTGCGTAGGTTGTTAAAAAAGGAAATACAGGTTGCCTGTAATGTCACCCAGCAGCAAAAAGTGGCATCTCTGTCCAAAGTCTGATCTGATGGAAGTGGGTATGCTCAAGTTTTCTAGGACCTGGAAGTCCTTTAAAGCTTTATATCGTTTTGTGGAATCATCACTGGACAAGCTTTCTTGACCCTTTTCTTTGCCACCTTCAGCTTTTGGAGTGATCAGTGTTTTATGATTGTCTGTTGATTTATGTGACAGCAGTATCTCTCTAGACTAACAGTTTCATTTAATTTGCTGTCCTAGTGTGACTTGGAGTAGGGGCAAATGTCTCTTAACAGGATTTACTCAGCTCAAGCAGCATTAAAAGTCAGTCAAGGACATATCAATCGGATAAAATCTCGGAGTACTTATTAATATAATGGCAACTTCAGTGGTCATAATATTCTAAAGGTAGGTGCATTATCTGCATTATATTAGGAAAAAAAGCTGGTCATTGCAGTGGGTTTGTTAATGAATTGCTGCTGGTTGCTGCATGCACAGTTGCAGGATTCTCCCTCATCTCTTAAATGAGATTAACAGCAGTGCAGAAGTGTTCAAGCTGACGTCCTGAGTTTGTCCAATTTGCAGCCCTGGCAGGATGTGTCCAAGATCCTTTAAGTAGTGATAGCTATTGCTCTGAATCAGTTTGGAAGCACTGTAGGAATTGGTGCTGCCCAGCTGGATATGGAATTTAGCAGTATGGGCAAGCAGCAGCCACACTCCATCTGGAACAGGACGCTTCAAGCACCACACAGTTGAGTGGGTGACTGGTAAAGTGCTGGACTATAAAGGAGTAGGTAATGTATCTCGTTTGATGCTGCAGGGAAAACAAAACAACTTATTCTGGGTTTTCAAGTGAGAGATTCCCAGTAATAGTGAACTGCTGCACAGGTACTTCATACCAGCAATCTGGTGGTGTGCCATTAACACTCCTTTGTTAGGTCTTACTTTCTTAAGTTTGGGAGGGCACACTGAAATGCTGCAGTGTGAGAAATGTAGATGAATAATCAGGGCTTGTCTTCATTTTGGGCTTAGCTGCTTGGAAAAGCTGTAACGGGCTTGGTGTCTACTGCCAGCTTTTAGGTACCTTGTGGTTGGCCTGGTTCTCTGAAGGGTTTGTAGCAAAACCCATTACTGGTTTAAAGGTGTAAATTGACTGGTTGAAGAAGGGGGATCAGGAGCAGGTTCTTATGACCTGAGACATTTCTGGGGCATATATGTCTGTGTATTTACCATACTAGTGCACTGCTGCTGCTGACTAGGCAGAGTTTTACAGTTTCACAGATACTTCACAGTATGCTCTCAGATAAGCCAAGAGCAAAAATGTTAATAGGATTTCTATACAGCTTGCTACTTGCAGTTGGCCGTGTTTGAGGAATTGTACTTAAAGTTTTATGCAATTACACTTGTTTGACAGCAGAAGTCAAAATCGTAAACTTACTTAGTCAAGTCCTAAGAAGGGAAAAAAACTGGTGGTTTGCCATTATTGCTAAGCAAACAGCTGATCTTTATCATGGATAGCTGAATAAGGTGCCAGGCTACAGCAGGAGTGCACCTTAACCATACAACCAGTAACCTGTGTGTGGTAAAATTAGCAGTGCTTCTAAAAAATGTCACTCCTCTTGGTGTTGTGTGCATCCTTTGTGGAAGCCCACCTGGAGATTACTGTCCTCTGACTATTTGTGAGGAAATTTGTGTGGTTATGCTAAAAATTACTGTGCCCTGAGTGCAGAAGTGACTCGCCCAGTGCTACTGAAGGGCAAGCTGACATCTGTAGATGAACTGACATGTGTTTGGAAGCTTTTGTGTCAGCATTCCTCTGGACTGAGGAGCTTTGCTAGGGGAACCTGAGAGCATGCTCTAGAGAGAGTTGCTGGAGGAGTAAAGGAAACTGCACTGGAATGGATGAAAAATAAATTGAGGAGTTGGAGAAGGGAATTCAATGACTTAACTTGAGCCTAGTTTTCTTGGGCTCATGCAATTGATAAAGGGTAAAAGGAGGACAGGTTCCTGCTGAAAGGCAGCTTTAGCTCAGTGACACTGGTAGCTTATTTGTCTACTTCAGCTTTTTCTTTCTGTACAAGAGTGAACTCTTCCTACTGCAGAGGCACTTCCCTCCTGAAGAAGGGGTGTCGGGGGAAGTAGATGGCTTTTGTACTTGCCAAGAGCTGCTTCTGTGTCTAGAGTCACATGTCAAGCCCAAAAAGTTGCTTGCTTATTCACTTAGTGAGCAAAGTGTAAGTCTGTCCCTTTTATGAAAATACAGGAGACTTTTTCCCCCTCCCAGAATCTGTCCCAACTGGTCAGCTACCTTTTTCCTGTAGTCTCTTACCAGAAACCAAGGTAGTCTCTACTGCTGCAAAGGCTTCTGCTTTGCTTGTCAGCTGTCATAATACTCCTGTACACTGGGGAGATGTGTGGAAGTGAAAAGTCTCCCGTGAAGTCTCTGTCCATACCTCAGTTTAGAAAGTGTGGGAGAAAACTGAACTTTATTTTTTGTCAGCAGGTAGATACTTACAAATCTGCTTCACAAGATGAAGGACAGGCCACAGACCTTCCCTAAGACAGGGTGCCAGGACCTCTTGTGTTCCTGAAGAAGAGAGGTCCCTGGAAGATCCTTGGAGAATCTGGGGGAGCTGCCTGTGACTTATTACAGCCATTGTGTTAATCACAGAATGGTTGAGGTGGGAAGGACCTCTGGAGGTTCAACCCCTGTTAGGGCAGGGCCACCTGGAGCTGGTTGCCCAGGACCATATCACAGAACGGTTTGAGTTGGAAGGGACCTTAGAGCTCATCCAGTTCCAACCCCCCAGGCATGGGCAGGGATGCCACCTGCTAACTAGATCAGGTTGCTCAGGGCCCATCCAAGCTGGCCTCAAACACTTCCAGGGATGGGGCATCTACCACTTCACCTGTGGTCACCTGTTCCAGTGCCTCACCACCCTCTGAGAAAAGAATTTCTTACTAATGTCTAATGTAAATTTCTCCTCTTTTAGTTTGAAACTGTTCCCCCTTGTCCTGTCACTATCTACCTGTGTAGAAAGTTGTTCTTCCTCTTTTTCAAGTCCCCTTTAGGTACTGAAAAGCCGCAGTGAGGCCTCCCTGGAGTCTTCTTCAGGCTGAACAACCCCAATTTTCTCAGCCTGCCTTTGTAGGATGTCTCATTGAGAGATCGTCTTTGTGGCCGTTCTCTGGACCGGCTCTAGCAGGTCAATGTCCTTCTTTGCTGAGAACTCCAGAGCTGGATGCAGTGCTTTAGGTGGTGTCTCACAAGGGCAGTGTAAGGGTGGAGAATCACCTCCTTTGACCTGCTGACCACTCAGCTGTCAGTGCAGCCCAGGGTGCATTTGGCCTTCTGGGCTATAAGCACACACTGGTGGCTCATGTCCAGCTTTTTATCCACCCAAGTCCTCCTCTGCAGGGCTGCTCTCAAGGACCTCTCCCAGCCTGTACTTGTATCTGGGACTGCCCTGACCTGGGTGCAGCACCTTGCACTTGGACCTGTTGAACTTGATGAGGTTCTCATGGGCCCACTTCTTGAATTTGCCCAGGTCTTCTGGATGGCATCCTGTCCTTCTGATGTGTCACCTGCACAGCTCAGCTTTGTGTCATCTACAAACTTGCTGAAGGTGCAGTTGATGCCACTCTGTGTCATTGATAAAGATATTAAAGATGACTGGTCCTTGATATCCGTGTCTGTGGACCACGTCCAGATAGCTTTTGAATATCTTCAAGGATGGATTTTGTGAAGTACTTACCCTAAACCCGTGTTGCTTGCATCAAATTGTGTGCTGCTTGGTTGCTTCTGTACTTCTGCCCTTTATAGTAAATGATGGAATTTCTGTGCCACGCCAAATGCAGGCATGAACTTGGTAATTACATGGTGGGAGCTGCTGTGTACCACAAACACTGAAGATTTTGTCGGTATTATTAAGGTACTGCTAAGACTACAGATGGTGCTTTTTTGGATGATTCTTTTTTAGATCTCACAATATGTGATTCAGCTTAATGCATAATCAAATTTGCTTTGTTCTTAAAACCTCAGTGTCGATTTCGTGTTGCGACCTGGTACCTGGCAGACTCTTCTGGAGCTGCTTTTCAGAAATGGAGGCTCTGGGATTCTGTGTTAAAAGAGGGAGGTTTGCTTTAAGAGTGCAGAAAAACAGACTTGTCCTACGAGGGAGGCAGGGAGTCACTCCAATCGGAGTCACTCAAGTAAAACTTAGTTAGATTGTGAGGTTACATATTAAAACCTTGCTTGAAACAATACCATTTCTGCACTGCAGTCTTTTCTTCCTAATCTTTTCCAACTAACATCTAGCTGCAGCTCAGCACTGTTTCTTCACATTTTTGACAGGGTCAGTCTCTTGCCTGAAGGATTGGAGTCTATAGAGAATGCAGCATAACTGGGATAAGTGGCTGAAGTAAAATAACTAAATCTAAATAACTAAATCTAAAATAACTAAATAACTAAAATCTACCTGGCGATGCTTTGACTCTGTTAATCTCACTTGGAAGTGCCCCTCTGTGTTTGTAGGGTTTGATCTGACTTTTCCAAAGTCAATGCAAACTCTGATCACTGGTTCTGGGGTGCTACTCTGTCCTTTGGCCTGGACCCTTTCCATAAGTCAGAAAGCTTTTTACCTGTTACTGCTGGAGCTGGGAAACGTGACTGCTTAGAACACTGTTTGAGACACACAACTTTGTCATAAATCAGGGATTTCTGCCTAATTTTCTAAGTGCTGAAACATTTATAAGGTAGTAGAGAATGTGTGCAAATATAGAGAATTTTGTCTGATATGAACGGGTTAAGTATTTTACTGTAGTATCAGCTTGTCTAGTGGCAGAATATGCTGGAGTGTGGATCTACTCCCTCACAAGAGCTCAGGAAATTAGTCTGAGTTTATAATTGGATTGAGAGAAGAGAACTGCTGCTTTCGCCAAGACATGCGTCAGCTGTCTGAAATACTGTGGGCTGAGACTTTGGTTTAAGAGAAGAGCAATACTGGCAGCCTGTGATCCTCACCTGTAACATTTGAAAGTGTTTGTGTTGCAGGGAGGTATGTCTTGGCAGAATACTGATCATTCTAAGAGGTGGTGGTTGTTGGTGGTGGTTTTTTCTTTGGGTTTTTTGTTTGTTTGTTTTAATAAGAGTAAGTGAAGGCAGCACTTAGGCTAAAGAAAATTCTGGAGAAGATATTTCTGTACAAAAAACCTTACTGAATGATGTAGTTGTATAAGCAGAGCTTGTCCAGAGAAAGCATGCGGGGGAGGCTGAAGTACTGAGATTAATATTGTGGTGTTGAGTTGTACCCTGCTAGAAGACAGCAGATACTTAACCCCTTCAGCAACATTCTGCTGACCATTGCTAACGGGGCTGCAGAAGCCTATAGCGGTGCTGTTCAGGAATTGCTGTAGCTGTGCAGCTCCGTTCTTATCATGCACAAATCTCAGGGGACTGAAAGAAGTGTCTGCTGTTAAAGGAAGGGGAGAGAGCACAGTGTGGGAATTAATATACAAATTTCAGGCTTGTTTAGTCTTCGGGCTTCTGTCTTATTGCTTCACAATATCTTTTTCTCTTAATGCAGTTTTAAGGCCTCAGATCAGGTGCTGAAAGGCTTTACTTGTCTGTAAACTGGCAAGATTTTGAAGATCAACTTGATGCTACAGAATCTAGATTGGCTTAAGATGCTTAAGTAGCTTTATGGCTCTTAAAATGGCTTATGCCGTATAAAACTCTGTTGGAGTGGGGAGAGGAGCCTGACTGTTGCTGCCTGATTGGGATCTACCTGGGAAAGATGGGGGTGGTGGAAGACTGCCTGGCTGGAAGTCTTTGCCCCAGACACACTCTCTGGCAGGCCTCTTGTCAATCTTGCCTCTTAGCAGACTGAAGAAGATGAAATTCAAACCAAGTATAGGCTGAGAAGGCAGTTGAATCTTAACAGGCAACCCTGAAATAAGAGACTGAATCTTTTTTGCTGTGCCCCCCAAAGAGCAAGTGCTTCTTGCACCTCTTTCCCCTCTTTGTCAACAAAGTCTTCCCCTCATTTTCCCCCATTTTCTTTTGCTTGCTTAAGTGCTGGAGTCGTGATAGCCTTGCCAAAAGTATGAGCTGTGATGCACAAGTTTGGCAGCTCTGGGTATAATCAAGACACAAACACGGGGTATTCAATGTGGTGAAGGTGCCTATGTAACAGCAGAACTCAGAGTAGATGTTGTGGATTGGTTATTTTGATAGCTTTTTCCAAAGTACTGTTTAGATCATCTTAGGGTAGCTTCTGCACTCCTCCAATCCTGAGGCATGAGTGGTAGCCTTTCCTGAGTTTAACTGTATGAAACACTACTGAATACATAGCTCAGTTTCTTCAAAGCCTGGAGGTGATACTCATTCATGCTTGATCAGGGTTTGGTTTCTGTAGGGAAGGAGGGATCTAATGTTTCCATGTATGAACAAACTATTGTTCTGCTAGACCTGTATGTGGGAAAAGCAGCTTCTCTGCAAGGCTACCATAACATCTTAGCCTTGCCATCAAGGTAGAAGTGCTTTAATACTATATTGCCTTGTTTAAATTGTTGCTAGAGCTTTGGGTTAAGGAGGAAGCTGCAGACCTGGGTAGCAGGGGCTAGCTGAAGAAAGAACCATGCCTGAGACTAAGCAGGCAAATATCTGGTGAAAAGTGTTTGCTCAAATTCAACAGCTTTTCTAGCTGTGGAGGGAGTTCCCTCCCTTATGATTCATGAGGTGCATAATCTGTACTGATTGTTAATGCTAAATAGTTACCTGGGAAAGCTTTAAGTACACTCTGTAACCTTAACAGAGGAGATTACAACATGATTAATGGTGGGAATTGTGATGGTAATGCTTTGCTGAGGCTTGCCAAGCCTTCCTGAGCCGTTTTGTGACATTCAGTTGAACTTGTCAGTAATTGGTTCAAGCATCCTTGACAGAAGGTATCATCTACCTTGTGCCAGTCTCTCAGACACCAGCTTCTAAAATGGCATAGATGACTTAAGTACTAACCTCTTCGTTATCTTCAGGTGTTAAGGGCAATGAGTACTTGTTCTGGAATAGCAAAATCTTCAGTTTTAATCTCTTGCATAGTAAGCAAAACCCCACTGCTACTTGTCTTTGAAACAGCTCCTTCTTTAGGCTTCAATATCTTTGCAGGTGCTGCCTTGCATCTGGTATCTGCAATAACAACCAAGGTACATAGTAAAACTGAATTTACAATGCAGGGCAAAGAGCAGATACTCAAGGATACGCAGTAACTACTCTAAGCCATGTAACAGAAGCCTAAACTTAAGTTTCAGCTCTGAAACGTGTGTGTCTTGCCCTGGGAAGGCAGCGTCCATCTATTAGGGTATGGCTCTACAGCCTCAATTCCACCTTCAGCCAGCTTCATGTGCTCTGAATTAGTGTGGAGAGGAAGCCGGTACAGCAGGATAATTTGGTCATGGGAGGGCCCTTTAGCAAGGCCTCATAATGAGCCTGTTTGATTGCTGTGACTATCAAGAGCTGCTAAACTGGTCCAAAAGCTTCACACTGCAGAGCAAAACCTTACTTTTTTGTTCTGTGAAGCTGCTGTTTGTCATACCTATCCTGCTTTGTTTCCTTGGGCCACCACTTGAATTTGGAAAATCCCTTGGAGAGAGATTCATTCCTCCTCCTCCAAATGCACCACAGCTAGCAGAACCTATCTTCTTCAGACTGGCCTTAGGCAGTACAGGGCGAGTGCTGCCTTGCTCTGCCCTGAATCTCTGGATGTGCTTAGGAACTACTGGGGAAGAAGCAGATAAAATGGTTGTTATGGCTGGCAGGGGATCTCTCAAAACTAGATCCTGAAGTGGATGAGTTAGGGATGATGGCCTACAAGTAGTCCTTCAGCAGGTTTGAAAGGGTGGACTGCAGTCCTTTCTCTTTACAGATGGATTGACTTGTACTTCAGTGTGAAGACCATCAAACTTCCCTAAGTGATGAGGAAGAAGCTTGTTCAGCAAAACAGCTTCATTCCTCACCAGGTAGGATTTGTACCTGAGAACAAGTGAGGAGAAACACTCCTGTAAACTCTAGCAGGTAAGAGAGCAGGAGGCTGATGTGTTAGGTGATGTGTTTGGGAGGTGCTATAGCAACCCATCTGTATGGCCACTATAATTGAGATTAATCTGAGCAAGGAGGGTAACTTGAAGTAAGGAGCGCTTGCATGATATCCTTCTCTTGGCAATGACCTTAGGACAGTAATATTTCTGTAATATTTCTAAAAACTAGAGATTGTCTTGGATGACTTCTGGTCTTGTGCTCAGGCTATGCGTAAGCCAGAACAAACAGAATTCAGCCTCTCAGGTGGAGGCTTAGATTTGTTATTCAGCAAATCTTCCCTGTAAGCCAAGTGTATATTCCAGCAGTGGGACATGTCCTGTATGTGTCTCTGACTACGCTGAAGATGTGTTGAAGAGTTTGGCCCATACACACTTCTGTCTGTAGGGGTGGCAGGCCAGGCTGGTGGTTGAGACTGGCAATCCAAATGTCTCTAGGGACATGAAACCACCTTTTGTGCTATAAAGATGTAGGAAGAATACCAGATTTTTTTAAATGGATGGTAAGGGGTAAATCTGAATGTAAGGAATTTCCTGTAAAAGACAAAAGCGTAATGTTTGCTCCAGGAAATGCCTAGGAAATGGTATTCTTGATTGTTAGCAGGAATCAACAGATTTTTCATAAGGGATTCTTTTTGCTATAATAGCTAGTTGTAGCCAGATAGCACTGACTGGTGTTAAACTGAATTATTATCTAGGGTTGGGAAAAAGTCCTAGGGTGTAGCCTCCTCTTCTCTCTCTCTTTCTGTGTCGGGAGAGTGATGGCAGAAAACACCCAGCTCTTCGTGTGCCACACCTGATAACTTGTCATTTTGCCTAACCCAGTTAGTACAACTACTGCCTGAGCCTTTTGCACAGAAGGCAGCCCCTGACTGCTGAGTTACACAAGGGAAAGCCGCGAAGCACAATCTGTAGGTATTCATATTAACAGACTTGGTTAATAGAGTATATTATTACTGTAGCTGTGTTACAGTTCTCTGCTGCCTCTGGATGCTTTCACTAGAATCAGTGACCAAAGCTTTGACCTTTGCCAGGTGAACTTTGCAGTATTTCTGGCACACGTCACAGCCATGTGTCAGAAATGCAAAGGGACATTCTATTTTCTTCTTTTCAGTGGGTTTGGAAAATAGCAGAGGCCTGTGTTTCAGGCTCCAGCAACTCTCATTGTTGTGAGCCTGCAGGTACTCTGCACCAGAAGCAAATGGAGGTCTGTAGCCTAAAGGAGCTGCTCTTTAATTAGCTGTAAGGTCTGTTCCTGTGCCCACTGACTGACTGCAGTGGAAATGGGAAGTTAAAATTCCAGAAGGGATGTGCTTTCTTCTCATATGCCCGGGGAATACTTTGCTCAGATTTGACTTTGGTATGCTTCAAGGCTCCTTCACTTCTCTGGAATAATGTCTGATCAGTTCTGTCCTTACCGTGCAGGAAAAGATTAACTTCCATTTGATTATGCTTCTCTGTGTGCAGACTGCAGTGAGGATCCCAGGTGAAGGTGTGGGGTTTGGGAGGAAGTATTGCTTAGCTAGAAAAGTGATCTACATTGCTAGTAAGCTTGTGTTTTCAGTGAAAGAAGCTGATCTTGAAATAAAAATAAAAAAAAAAAAAAAAAAGTAAGTAGTGAAGTGCTGCAAAGCTGTGCTGAGTGCCTCTTTTAGGTAAGAAGCAGTTCTGCTTCCCAGGGTTGAATCTTAAAGGCCTGGCATGAAGTCAGATGGCTTATGTAAGTTGATCTTTCTTTATGGTATATGTGTCAAAACATAAATACATTTCAGGCGATGCATTACCGGTTCCTGCCATTACTGGCTCTCTAAACAATGCTGGTTGAAGCACCAAGGACATAGGGCAGTGCACTTCGTAAATATTTAATACCACCCCCCCCCCAAAAAAAAAACCAACCCTCAAAACTCATCAGACCCAGATATATTTAGCCTCATGAGCAAAAATCGTAATGCACATTAGAACGTTCATCAATAAACCTAGGTGGTGTTTATAGCCCAGCCTTCAGAGAGGAGCGCTGCTCTCTCCTATTCTGAACTCACACTACAGTGTGATACCTGGGCAGCAGAGACTGTGTTCTCACTAGTGGTTATTACACTGGTGGAAGCAGCTGGAGAAGTAGCTATGCACGCAAAATTTTCCATTAATCAGAGGAAAAAGTCCAACACAGATGGTATATAGGATAGATTACGGCTAGTAATCCCTTTGTGTCCTAGAAGATTAAGGATATCCTGGTGTAGCTGCAGTCAGCTGACCTTTTTTTATTTAAACGATTGAAAATAGTTGATGCAGTTCTGCAGAGCACCAAGGCTCTTGCAGAAGCCATGAGTGGTGCACTGTGAATGTTTGTTAAAGGAACGGTCTGTTTAAGTACAGTCTCAGTTACAAATTTACAGGAACGTAACTTTGTGCCATGTAAACAGCAGCAGCTACAAGATGGCTAAGAAATCACTTGCTAGACGGCTCTATCATATGTAGCAGAGCTGAATTCTCTGAGGAGGCACAGTGAGTGTCATGTGAAGAAATGGAGGGTTTCTGAATCCTGCTGTCTGGGTCACCATTCAAAGATGAATACTTTGGTGGAAGAGGAGGATGGCTGCGCGCTCTGAACTGTCTGGCATGGATCTATATGAGGATTACAAATCGCCCTTTGATTTCAATGCTGGAGTGAACAGAAATTATCTTTACTTGTCGCCTAGCATAAACCTTTCTCCACCTGGATCACCTACACTGACAAAGTCTGGTAACTTCCTTCTCTCCCTTTCTTAAAATCTCTACATGAAATGTTTAGCAATTAATATCTGTAAAACTTCTCAAAAATCTATGAAAGTTGGCCTTCTGTTAGTTTTCGTAAAGTGTATTAGCTTCAGTGTGTTGTGTAGGCAATATCT
Organism: Corvus kubaryi; assembly: GCF_017639235.1. NCBI lineage: Eukaryota > Metazoa > Chordata > Aves > Passeriformes > Corvidae > Corvus > Corvus kubaryi. The sequence continues at coordinate 7,466,625 of NW_024581127.1, read as the reverse complement.
CATGTGTTAGGCATTTACCAGCTTTACATTATTTGTTATTTCTTCAGTAGAAAGGCATTTTGAGGGAAAATGAAGTGGCAGAAACAATTAGGAACAAAACCGGCAACTTCTTCAAGATTGGAATAATTTGCCTAGTTTGACTATTAGATTTATTGAGGGGGGAGGTAGAAATTGCATTTTTACTAGGACTTCAGAGCTCTGGATAGTCTAAAGTCTGATTTTGCCATAATACTGAAAATCTCACTGATTAACAAAAATGCCCTCTAAAACCTTTACTCCATTCTAGCTAGCATTTAAAATGCTTCAAACCTTCCACCTGCAGATACTAACTTCACTGGGGCTGCCCTGTGCTGTGCTGCAGTGGCATCTGTCTAGTGCTTAACCCTATGAGTTTCTAGCTGGTAACCTGTTCTGTTGTACAGAACACCTATAGCTGTGCTTCCCAACACATCTTAGTCTGGTTTTACTGTCGTTCCTTTCCCTTCCTTGCTGCCAGATGTGATTTTCCAAAGTGATTTTAAATAAAGAAATATTAGACCTACTTCAGGTATGGCAAAACAAAGTTACACAGGTGTTAACTTTTTTTTTTTGATGGGCTTGTTACTTAAAATTTTAAAGAAACATGCATCTCTTGGGGAACCTCTGTGTGAGCTGTAACAACCCTCTCTGTGAACTTGATGAGCCAGGGGCTACTGGGAAATACTGGTCAGCTTTCACTTCTGCAATTACTGCATCTCCCAGCTCTTCTAAAGGAGAGGGGAAGCATCTCTCTGTGTCAGGTGATGATGCATCACCATTACCACCAGCCTTTGCTGGGCTTTGTTTTCTTTTTCATTTGCTTTGAATGAATATCTAATTAGCATTTGGAAGAAGCTCAAGAATTTGCTCCCCCCAGGTTGAAGAAATATGTCTCACTTTGGCTTCTTCACTGAGATAAATGGGAAGCACTTAAATCTGATCTTTCTTACATACTGAAGAATAAATATGCTCTGTAGTACTGTATGTTACTCAAATGTTGGAGTGGTCTTATAACCTAGCAACAGCTTGTTCTCCTGAACTATAACAAGAACCTTTTTTCTTTAGCTTTGCCAACTGTATAGTGATAACCACAATGCTCATTCTGAGTGTCGCATGCAGAACATGTCGGTGTAAAAAAAAGCTTTGTGGAGGTTAACCCGCCCCCACCCCAAGGCTGCTCATCTGAAATGACAAATACTTCCTTAAACTGCTCCTGTTTGCTGCTGATCTCTGAATCCAGGCCAGGGAGGTAGGAATTTCTGGTCAAAATAGAGCATGAACTTGGATTGAAACTGGCCAAAGCAAACCCCAAATCAGAAAAGCTGAGTGTTAATTGAATTACTCTGATGCTTTGCCTACCCTGGCAGAATAATAGGGACTTAAGTGCCATTTCCCTGATTGTGATCCATGAAGTCCTAATCAACTAACTTGCTCGTGTCTTTATTTGGTTCATTTAAGTAGATCTAATAAACTGCTGGGATAATATGGTAATCTTAGAAATACAGACCTAAAAACTGACCTTAAAGCTAGGTAAGTTTTCTCAATGCTATCTAAGTCTTTACAATTTTTTCCCCCAAATAGATTTTTTATTCTGTTTAAGAGACATGAAATGTTCAGTTAAACTTGGTTATAACAGAGTACCAAATGACTGAATTTTAAGTCCTTCACAACTCTAATGATGCAAGACAACTAAGATAACAAAAGGTAACAAGTTGAAAGTAATAATGATTTTACATAACAATTTAAAATAATAATAGCAATAGTCCTGTTGGCAAGAAAAGACCACAAATGAGAAATAGTCTCTTAGTAATAGTTTGAGTCAAAGCATTTCCATCTGTTGGCTGACTACTGATTTCCTGGTTTCTTGCCCTACACCCCATAGAAAGATCTAAGATGGGCTGTGCACGTCTCCTTAGGAAGCTTTTTCAAAGCCAGGATCCTATTGGCTGTCAGGCCTAGTTTATGGGATACATTTGTGTTGTAGCCACCCCATTGTGGAGGTCTGTGGGTTGCTAGCTGTGTAGACAACTGCTCCTTGGTCAGATGGCCCAGCACAGCCTTACCCATAGCATGGATGAACCCTGTGTCCTGTAGGTATTGAACTGAGGAATAGGAGCAAAGCAAACAGGGAGATGAGCAGTGACAGGGAGAGAGAGTGGAGGTGCCAGAATGAAGAGTGATGGGAAATCATTAGCATACTTCATGTGAAGCTCAAAAAAGTAGTAAGTGGGAGGGAATCAGGAGGCGAGGAGAGGAAGGCATGGTCAGATGTGCAGGGTGAGGTATGGAGCACTCTGAGTAGCAGTGATTTCCCGTTTCCCTAAAAACTCTAGGAATGTGAAGGGGAGGAGATATCATTCCCTTGCTTCTTAGCATTGTGCTTTAAATTCCATTTGGTAGGTGAGAAGGAGAACAATCTTAAAAAATGAGTTTTCAAAAGAGAAGGTACATTCCCCAGACAGAAGCTGTTGCTGCAGGAGACAATCCAGCACGTTTTCCTACCGGTGGATTCACTTGATCTATTTTTGGTGATTTAATCCAGATGACTCCTCATGATCAGATTGAACAGACTTTCAGCTGGTTGTGCTAATGCTCTTGGAGCCAGCGTGGTACTTGCAAACTTTCTGAAATGGCTTTGTGATGGCAAGTAGGTGGTCCCCGAAGGGCCGCAGATGAGAGCAAGGTCAGGAGTCGTAGGTGAACATACAGGGGAGTTGTAGGGTATCAGGGAGAAATGCAGTTCAAATTGTTAGTTTTCCTTCAGGGTAGGTATATGTAATTAAGAGGTTAAATAACTATTTGACAGAAAAGGTGTGGCATTCTTAACTATTAAGGAAATATGTTGATGTATAAAACAAAAGTTATCTATCTGATTGTGAGACATGAGCCATAATCCTTTGTTTGAGGTGCTGTAGTGCTGTGCTTTGGTTTGGGCATTAGAACTTCGAAGTTCTTGCTCAAAGAACTGACAGAAAATAGCGTATTGGGAAACTCACAGGACCTACATTATGATTGTGTAGAAGACACATGTAAATCTCAGGGAAAACGTGGCACAGATCTCATGAATAAATGCAGAATGAGGTTTAATTTTCTTTCTGTAGGCTTCCTTCTCAGTGCACTCTGTGGTGACAGGTAACAGCATTTACAAAGGTCTGTCCATGTAGCAGTGTGCTTCTAGAAGGCAAGTGTTCTGGACACAAGTACAGGCAGACGACATACTGAGTTGTATTGGAAAGAATTTGAGGAACTGAGCTTTACCTGAGTTCAGTAATTTGATCAAGAACAAAGTTTCTTCTTTTTTTTGGCTTGACAGCTGCTAGGAGCCTGTTTTATAGAATGCCTACAACTAATTACAGACTCACAGAATCTTTTTTCCCCCTGACTTTTCAGCTGATTGTGATGTAGCTGTTTGATATGAAACCTCACAGCAAAATCATAGTGGTGATTAATGAGTTTTTGATTCCCAGACCAAAGGATAGTATGGAGTGCCAGCAGAAGCTGCTGAAATGAGAATGGAATTTTATTGGTTGGATGGTTAATTACTATAGTGATTAATAGGAAATGTTACTTAATGTGTCTTCAACTTAGATGAATGATGTATTTATGTACGTATTTACACACACTCTTCCTCGCTCCTTATTAACAAACAATCCTGATTTATTTCATCTTGTATTTTAAGATTTTTATTTAACTTCTTTTTTTATTATCTGTAAAGCTGTTTTACCTCTTGCATAGAGAATTAGTTCTGGGAATCCACAACCATCCCAGCATGCAGTCTCCCTGCAACCTGGTCTCTCTGCATTTAGAACAGAATTCCTTGATTTTGGCAAACTTTATGTTTAAGTGTCAGCTACGAAGATTCAAAATGGGAAATCTTTTGCTGGAAATTTTGTTGCATTAAAAGGTGTTTAAAATTATCTTACTGCAAGAACTAAGGACTAAGAAAAGATGAATCGTTAGAGTGAGTGCATCAAAGTAATACAAATAATATCATCCTTCTTCTTTTCCCTGAAGCCCTGAAAGCAAAAGTTGAGGAAGATCATAGGGATATTTGTGTTTTATATAGGAATTTAGCAGAGTATTGGTTTCTGGATTTGGAAGGGGAAGAGGCAGCAGTATGAGTGGATGCACATTGTTATCAGTCCCTTCTCAGCAGTCCCCTGCTTTGAAGCAACAGCCTTTTGTTCCTGAGCTCTGTCTCTGGGCTTCCCATCTGTCTTAAGGTCCAGATGTAAACCAGCAGTTTACTTCTCGTTCCATGATACCTGCAACCTTCTAGCCACAGTGGTCCCAGTTACTAGGGACAGAGAGGTCAAGCAGGGTACAGAGGAAGAGTTCATACTTGCAGTGCAGTAGTTTTCTCCACTGTTGTTAACCTTGCTCGTGACTGCACCCAGTGTGCTCAGAATGGACACTTTTAAATCTGATCCGGAGACTAGTAAAGGAGGGAGCCTCTGCATTGGCCTTGAGCATCTCCAGTGCTTCTGGAGTTTCTGTGCCAGATGGATGAGATACCAGAGTGTGCACAGACTCCTGGGCAGGGTTGTGTAGGAAACACTGGTTGGGACGTAGCATTCTGCGCCTTGGTTTCTCTCACAGAGTAGTGGGATGTGTTATTCTTAACAGGTTTCCAGTCTCCTATTAGTGCAGCAGTTGTCAGTATATTGAGTTTTAATACAGCTTGATAGAATGAAATATAAAATGCCTTTGGTTTCTTCCCTGTAGTTGGGAAGCATGACTTTGGTGTTCTCTCACAAGTTTTTTTTGTGCACTGGCACAAAAGAGCTGTGTGCTAATGTTAGCTGCTGCTTGGCAGACGTGATAATCTGAATAACTTTTATTCATCTCAAGGGCTGCTGAGGAGTGACTCTATACCTGAGGTTGGAGAGGATGCTGCTGCTACAGTTGGTATGGCAGAAACACTCTCAGAAGAAGAACAGGATGAGCTAAGAAAAGAGCTTGCCAAGGTAATTCTTTTGCAAATAGCTCTTAAACTTGTTTTGATAATGAAAAGCTGGGATAATGTTATCTTTGAACATACAGTTAATGCTTTGCATAGTTATTCTGTGAGTGTCTAAAGCTGGCACTTCTGTGTATTGCACAGAAAGGAAGGGTGTCAAGGAGAAAAGAACAGCCAGTTCTAGTGATGGGAAATTCAGCTGTGAGTGCTGAATGTACAGATCTTAAACCAAGATACATAAATACCTAACCTTTTAATTTTTTTCTCGAGTGAGAAAGGGGTAAATAAGCAGTCAAAGAGAACGTGGTTGGAAGCCAAACCCCAAGTTTTGTCTCAACTGGTGTGGAGTAGCTAAAGCTGTTTCTTTCATGAAGAATGCTTTGTAGTAGTATCTGTGTAGGCACTGTATTGCTAGTGTCTAACCATGTTACTATTCTTGTCCATAACAGAATATTTTTAAGAGTGAGAAAAAGTAGCATTCTTTGAAGGACAGACACGCAAATATTCAAGCCTGATACATGCCAAAGTCAAGCTTTGTTAAGCAGCCAGTCTTTTTTCTTTAATAGCTCTGTGGGACTTTAGGACCATTATGAAAGACACTAACTTAAGCCTAAGGTTGGCGAACAAAGGTTAGCTGTGAAGTAAGCACATGTAATACATTCTTGTATTTGGCAGTCCTGAGTATCATTTCATGCCAAAGATAGTGAGGGTAGGCTGGTCCTGCTAGGATATGTCACACTGGACTTCGGACAGATATCCAAAACAAAGGTGCACTGAAGATACTGTAAGGAGTACAATGAGGAGCTGTAAGGAGCTTAAATGAGTGGGCAGCCTAATACTCTAAACTAGGGTGATCTTTCCTGGATGAGGAAGCAGGATTGGAGGTATGCCCTTGCCTTTGTACATATGGCTTTAGTGCCTCTGTCACTTCTATATAGCTTACAGAATGGCACTGTAGAACTGTGCTGACATCTCTGGTCATGCTTCTAGGAGAAGCTTAAGTGACCATCTGAATAAAGAAGGAAATACACAAACAATATGGTTTTCTAGTTACAGAGCAGGTGCTGTGTGTTTTATGTTTGTGTGGGTTTTGACTGCTCAGTCTGTCACCATTTCCACACCTGCTCTGGGGAAGGCACTCCTGTGGCTGGATCCAGTCAACAGGTGCTGGCTTAAGCCACAAAAGGACCTTTCTGGTGAAGCAAGGAGACAAAATTTGTGTATGGATCAGATATGCTCAGCTTCCTGATACTGGTCACACACTGGTATCTCTTCTGATGTGGAAGTAGAATACAGGCTTGGCCATTGTCTCGGGTTGACTAATCTTCAACCTGTAATGATTTCTAACTGTACAGTCTTCTAGTTAGCAACTTCCTTGTACATATTCCTGTAACAGAGCTAGCTGCAGGTAGTTTACTTTCTCACTAGCTCTTGTAATCTATGTTGCATTTCTTTTTTTGTATTTAGGAATGACTGTGAGGCAATGTTAAAAACCTCTGTTAGCCCTCCCATTACTGATGTCTACTAGACGCTTTAAAAGAAATACATAGTTAAATGGTTGAGTATATTGCTTGTTAACTGTTTACCACTTTTTAACAACTCTCCTGCCACAGGTGGAAGAGGAAATCCAGACGCTCTCACAAGTGCTAGCTGCCAAAGAGAAGCATCTAGTAGAAATCAAGAGAAAGCTGGGAATTAACTCACTACAGGAACTAAGGCAGAACATTACCAAAAGCTGGCAAGATGTTACATCAACCACAGCGTATGTACCAGCTTATCATGATTGTTTAGACTGTTGAAAACTGTTTAGATCTTGTGTCATGTCTAAACACTCTGTTCTTGTGAAATGAGTATAAATAACACAAAATTAAGTTATATTAAAACTTCTCTGGGTAAATTAACACAGATTATTTTTTTAAAGAAGAACACTGCTAGCCATATCTCATGTGAAGGAAGAATGACCAAAATATGGGCTATTCTAACACATTTTTTTTGTCTGATAGATCTGAGATACCAAGGTGTCCTAAGTCCAACAGAATATCCTTCTTTTCCACCCTCAGAAATTGTTGTAAACTGAGCCCATGCAGGAAGAGTATGAAGTCACAGTTACTGTTCTTGCCAAACACAAGTGTTAGCTTAAGGTCTAGAGCAAGCTACCTTCTGCAACTAATGACTACACAGAATGTAACAAGATGTACCTCAAACTTTTTATGGTGAATTTTATTGACAGAACTGTGTGGTACAAGAATTTAGACACTCGGCACAAAAAATAGACCTTTTTCAGTGTGTGTGCACATAGTGTTGTTTTTTGGTGTTTTGTTTTCTTTTGTGTTTTTTGAGTTTGGTTTTTTTTTTTGTTGATTGGGGTGTTTTCTGTGTGAGTTTACTTTATATTTTACTAAATCCTACAATAGCAGATAGCATCTGTTCTAGGGGTGGGGTAGTGTAGTTGCATGTTGGTGAACCAGGTCTGAAGTCAGAGGTGGCAGAGATGCTGTAGCCAGAAGGGACTGCAAAGGCTCAAAATAATGCCTTAAGCAGGTTTTCCATTAGACCCAAAAGCTGAAGTGTACCTCTGCATTTGATATGAATATACACACACTAAAAGGTTCCTTATGTGTTCTATTAAAATAACTAAAAACTAAATGGTTTTTTTGAATGCAGATACAAGAGAACATCAGAAACCCTGTCTCAGGCTGGTCAGAAGGCTTCTGCTGCTTTTTCTTCTGTTGGTTCAGTCATAACCAAGAAATTTGAAGATGTCAGGTAGGTTTCTTTACCTTTTCCCAAGTAATTGCATTTTTTATTTAAGTGGGTAATCACTGCAATAAATTTATGCTATTAACATACCTAGTGCTTTTAAAAGCTTATCTATCCAGAGCCTTCAGCAACTGTTTTAGGGGAGGTAAGAGACTTGCTGCAAAATCTGCTTGTATGTCTTCACTGATGCTGAGCAGTTCTGTGGTGTGTATGTTACGTAGGCGAGAGAAGCAATGTGTGCTACTACCTCCCCTGCTGCTCTTACTTTTCTGGTGTGATTGCAGGTGGCAGTCTCTGCCTGCCTCTGTGGGATATACATAGCACTAGCATTTCTGCTCTCTTTCTCAGCTTGTGGAATATTATATTTAAACAAGTAGTATCTTTAACTTTTTGTATTTTCTTGTTTGGCTTTTTTTTTGGTTGTTATTTTTGGTTTTTATTTGATCGTTTGTTTGTTTGGGTTTTTTGTTTTGTGTATCGATTCCTTCCAGGTGTGATTTATTTATTTCTAAGCTGTTCTGCCTCATAGAAGTGGCTTGATTTTATTACATTTTAAAGAGACTGTTGGCACTTTTTAATTCTTAACTACTGTTGGCATGCAACATGTTTTGACTTTGTGCCAAATGACACAGCCCTTCATACACATTAGGTAAGTCTGACAGTCATTTTTAGAACCATATTGAGCTGCTTGCAAAAGTCCTGCTGGATGCAATACAATCAGATGCTCAACCTACAATTCCTTGATTATATAATTCTTAGTATTGGAGCCTATACAATTATTCATCTCCACAGGTAATTTGTTGTTTTTAAACTTATTTTTCAATTATTGGGCAAATAGAAATTCACACGTTCTCACAGAATATTGCTGCTTTGGAAGCAGTGTAATAAAATCAGCCGTTCGAAAGTGATGCCATTAACCTCTTGCTTTTTGAAGTCTAGTGAGTAAACACTTTGAGTACAGCTACACAGTTACTTATTTTTCTTCAGATTTATCAGAACTTCCTTTCTCTCTTTAATGCTTACTCTGGCATTGTGCAGACTACAGGCATTTTCACATTCCTTTAGGTAAGGTGGGCACAAGAATTGCGTCTGAAACTAAGCATGTAGTCAGACTGTCTCCATTAAAATTTTTAATTAAAGTTTTGCTGTAAAAGGTAATTTCTTCTTTTCTCCAGTGTTAGTTAATGTCAGGGAAGGTGTTTCTTCATGTTCACCTGGTAACTATCTTAGAACATGAAATCTTGAGTATACATAATAATTAATTAGTCTCTCTTCCTTGTGGGAAAGAAACCCACTAAAATGATTCTGCAAGGTTTTTTGTCAAGAGACAGAATATGGTGTTGAGGTCAATGGCATGCAGGATTCCTCCTTTGTCTGTACAATGTTTGTGCCATGGCAGAGTATAGAGATTTCCCCCTTTTTGTGTCTATTACAATGGCTGTTCAGCATTGAGACTCTAACTAAATTACTAGAGTCTAAATGTAAAATAGTTTGTACATTCTTTGTTCATAGTTTGTCCAGTGAAACAGTCCTTGAGTTGATTACTTTAGCAGCGCCAGTATTTTAGTTACTTCATCTACATTACCTTTGATCTAAGCAAATACTCAGTGTTTTCAGCAGTTAAAAATCCTGTGTAACAACTTCTGTCCATTGCCTCTCAGCCCATCTATGCACACCTGAGCCTGACTTAATCTTTTCTGTACTCCCCCACTAAGGAGCTAAAGACAGCAGTAGAATCTCTACAAAGATGTTGGGATCTGGCTCCTAGAGTACTAACTGGGAGCTGTTGTCCCAGGGGAGGAGATGGGCAGAGGCACAGGATGCTCAGGATGAGAAGGATGATCACAGGATGAGAACTCAGACTCTGAAGTGAGCTCAGTTTGATCAGGTATGAGAATAGCAGCCAGTCTGAAATATGTCCCCTTTAGCATCAGTGAGACAATGGGAACCTGGAAGACTTCTCTGTTAGTTTTGGATGCAGAGCTCAGCTGCTCACTTAACGGGAGTCACTTTTCTACCTTAAGACTATGGTGTTCCCCAATTAGTATTAGACTATTGCACTGGACAAGGACAAGCACAGACTCAGAGCTGTCTTCCACTTCAGGAATACCTTAAGAGTGTCCTAATTACTCCAGTTAGTGGCTCTGTGGGTGTTGAGTACTCTTTATCAGAAACTGGGCCACTGGGAGGGAATGTAACAGTACCAGAGAAGTCTGCACTGTTGGTGTGCTGCTCAGGGAGAATCATGGCAATGGAAATGCAAAGTATTGTTATAAATTCAGGAGTAGCTGGGTTTAGAAAACAAAACAAAAGTGTGAAGAATTAGTGCTGTTGAAGATCTTAGTTGCACTTGAAACAAGAGATTAAAAGCCTTTAAGTTGTTTTGTTTTTCATAAGAACTGAATTCATCTGGAATTCAGCCAGTGAATTCAGGTCCTGAGGTTATATGACTACTCAAGGGCAAATCTGAGCTTCAGAAAGGTTTAGATGCCTAAATTCTGTCCTGGAAATGATAGCTGATGGGCCTGTTACTTATTTGAAACAATACTGAATATGCAGGTGCATTTTTATTCTTAAACTCTTACATTGGCTTCATTGTGGCTTCACTTTCCCTTGCATTGTTTTAAGTTGAGGTACTTCTCAGCTGTAATGATGTGATTTCTTCCATGTTGGACTATTTCTACATATTCCATGCAGCAAACATCACATGCAGGTTTTCATTCATGCGCTGCAAAGTGATTTAATAGGGAGCTGCAAAAGGGAGTGAGGCAGCTACTGGAGCTGTGATTTTGGAAACTACTGAAATGGAGAGGAAGGGAGAACTGGTAGTGCAATGTCAGTATATTTTTGCTTCCTTTTTGTATTTGTTTCCTCTGCTCTTTATGATGAAAATGAACGTTGTTCCTTCTTAGGTTTCTCTTAATACCTTTATTCTCTTTGTAAGAATTTGTTGAAGTTTTGATGAGCTAACCTTCCTTGTGTAGGCAACATCAGTATTCTGTGCAAAACAATAGTAGTACCAAGATGTAGCTTCTGAGCAGTCCTGACTTTGCACTTGGCTCCTCCTGCTCTGCATCCATATAATGAAGGAAAGTCCATCTTTGCCTTGCTCTGGGATTGCAGAATAACTTTCTTTGTTTGCTTTAGAAGTCTGATCTATGATCTTGGATTCCTATATACTATAACTTACCAGCATATCAGCTGGAAATTTAACTACTAACAAAAGTAACTAGCTACTGTGTATGTTAGGCTGTGTTTTCTAGGCAGGGACTGGCACACCTCCTTATGCCTTTTCAAAATGTTATGCAAAGGAGTAGCTTTAAAAAATTATTGTGTAAAGGATAATAAAACTTTAATGCAATGCAAAATATGGAAAAGACTGGAGAGCAGCTTGCTGTGCCTTTTTTATTTACTATCTTTTTTAAGCTAGGGATTTGCTTTTGAGCATTGCAAAGAGGGCTTCTCTTTTTCAAACTGCCCAACTTGATGGCCTAGTTCAGTGAATGCTTTAGTGTGGCATTGTTATTTGGGAAAAGAAATACAAGTTCTTTTCTTTATGAAGCTGTTCAAGGCTTAACTGTGCCTCTTTGCACTATTTGAAGAACACGTGATTTATGTTAAAAAAATAATCAACTGCATTTATCTAATTCAGTTCTTTTGCAAACCAGATCATTGTGTGATAAAACTATATAATACTTTATGGTGTCATTTTGCAAAATGGATACTGAGTGTATACAGAAATGTGATGTACAATGGCAAGTAAATTCGTCATGAATGCATGAATAGTTCTTTTATTAAATGATTTCTGAGATTAAATGAAACTTGTGTAGACGCCTGTTAAAATATCTGCAATACACTATAGGTTGTTTTTCATAGTGCGCAGTTCTACAGTTTGTAAAAATATGTATTTAATCCTCTTTAGCCTTAATCTTCTTTCAGGGAGAAACTTCTTGTAGCGTGAGGGGAATTGGCTGAGCATTGACTAGTTAGTGTCGGTGCAGTTCTGTAATAAAACCTGCCATGTAGCAAGCCCAGAACTTGTAGTAATCCACATCAGTGAGGAATATAAATTACAGTCCAGAAGACAGTCAGCTTCTCTGTGTTCTGGAGAAGCCTGTAGAAGCCAGACCATCCATAAGAATGAAACACAGGAGAAATGAGGTTGGGGAAATAGATGAAACATAGCTGTACATTACTGTAGCCTTGTGTATCTGGTTCCTAGTATGCTGTAACTACAAATCAACCTATATTTGTGCATCTGCCTTAAGGGATCCCAACCTTAGGGGAGCTTTTTGTGCGTGTTGTTTTATTCTATCACGGTATTTTACTGATGAGCCTCAGAAAGAATCTCTTAAAACTCGTTCTGCAATAAACATAGAACTTTTTTTCTTCTGTGAATGTATCTTCCATTGATGGTGCTGAGATGCTAATTGAAAGTTTGGAGGTACATCTTATGAGAGAGTTGTCTCCCTTTCCTCCTGTCCTCCTCCAGCAACTGCCTAGAAAGGATTCTCTTAATAGACGTTATAAAGCCTAGACAAACTTTGACATTCCATATATAGGTATGAAAAACTGAGATCATCACTTGTAATAATTCTAAGTTACTGTTGTGGTATTTGATAAGAAACATTTAACATATATATATATATATATATGTTATATATATATATATATAAGGCTTGTTTGTATTGACAGTAAACAGGCATTTTCTATATGGAACTAAATTTGATGGCAGGTCTTGAGGTTATTTGGGAGCTCCTTAATCTATATCCAGTCACCTTCTAGGAGTAGATGTGTGTTCTTGCTAGACAAACAGTAACTGTATAGGAACACTGGCAGGTTACAGAAATCCTCCATGAATTTCAGAACACAGGACTAGGACTTTATCCCTGCTTCCAGCATAAACCTGACCTTGAATACTGACTGATGTGTCTGCTTTTGTTGGATAATGTATATTGATGAGTAGATAATTTGTATCGATGAGCATAAAAAACTTACACTGAATTGAAATGGAAGCCTTCTGGAGGTAGGGATAATTCTTTCAGTAGGAAGATTAGTTGACTGATTTCTCAAGTGTTTGCTACTTGCTATCGGCAAAACTGTAAATGCAGCATGACTCCTGTTGCTTGAGAAGCTCAAGGCGTAGACAGACTGTTGCAGCTAAGCAGAACCAAGTACTAAGAAGCATGGCACTCGAATCTTTCTAAAAGAGAAAAAGGTTGCTGCAGCTTTTGCTCTGGTGTACTTGTGTGTGTGTGTGCATGGCTAAGCAATTTAAGAAAGCAAATCCAAGCAGTTACTATCTAAGACCCTGTAAGACTGTTTGGCTGTCTACCAAAGGTAGTCTACAGAAGTCAGCTCTCTAAGCCAATTTCTTCTCAATGTAATACTTAAACTAACTTTTCGCTTTCTTTTCTCTTAATGCTGGCATTTAGTATACGCTCCATACAACATTCAATTAGTATGCCTATTATGAGGTAATGTATGCATAATCCAGCTGTTTGGTTTATTTATTTTCATGTGTGGAATCAAGTCAAAGTGAACTTAAGTCAGCTAACGTAGTTTTAAAAAAAACCCCAAAACCCCACCCAGCTTTGTAGTGGATTTCCTGTACATATAGGATAAAATTTGTTTTATTTCTGCTTAATAGAGGGGGTTATCAAACATCTGGAATGTGACATTTCCCTGCTGTTTGGAAAACTGTAACAGCTTTTCCCTGTCTGTTAAAATATAATGCTACTAAGTGATTCCAAGTTTAAAAGGCAGTAGCTTGGCATATGTTTTTGAAAATGAAAGTGAGTAAAAAAGCCCCTGTGGTTTCACAAAAAGTCTCTTGGTGATCTGGGGTGCTTGCCTTTTCTCTCCTCTTGCTTGGCACTGTATCCCTCCATCTCCTGCGAGAGTCTGGTTTGATGCATGTATCACTGTGTGCTTTCCCAAGGAAAAGCGTGCTGCTAAGTGTGAGTGACCTACACAAACGCCAAGCAAAGGGAAGCTGTAGACTTCTTTTGAAAAACACCCTTGTCTTTAATATTTATATAATACATTTTTGAGTCCATCAATCCTTAGTCCCGGTCCACTGAAGGCAAGCATTTTCCATCCTACATAAAGGCAGAAAAAGTGTACAAAATGTTGCACAAATTTGCACATGGCAGTGACAGCTATTTGGAGCATTAAGCCACTCTTCTGACCCTAATGAATTATACACCAGCCCTCAGCACTGGAAATCCCAAGCTGTCCTGCTCTTTGTATGCAGAACTTACCAGTTGTAATTACAGCTGCCTTTGGCACTTAAAGGCAAGGGGGAGTCTTGCTTAAATTTAACATGTTAGCAGAAAATGCCACTGTGAACCATGTTTTATTAATTGAACATGTAGCAAAGTAAACTGAACGAGTTTGCTTATAAAAAGTGAAAAAACTTTGATGAGCTTTCTTCAGTAATAATTTATTAGGCTAACCAGAAGTGAGGACTAAGATTTTTCTGAACAAGTGCTTTAAGCCAGAAACATGTTTGAAATCACTGGGAATAATAAGCCAAATCTAAAATACTTGCTAGTTCTCCTTTCCATGTTGATGTGAAGGATCCTGTTGCTGGACCTGACAGTGTTTAGTTGCCAAAGATGAAAGTGAGCTTGCAATTTGAGTATGTTTGAATTTTAATTTTGTAGTACTTCGGGGGTCCAGATATAAACTATTTTTAGGCTATCTTTAAAACAGGGAAAGAGCCCCAAACAAATCTCATGTTGCTGTTGGGAAAAAGCAACTGTCTGCCTGTTTTGTGATATTTATAGGTTAACTAGATGTGGTTTTAATTCCGTGCTTCCTTTTTTTTTATTTTCCTAGAAATTCTCCTACTTTCAAATCCTTTGAGGAAAAAGTTGAAAACTTAAAGGTAAGAATTACTAAAACACCTTGGTGATTCTAGAGCTGTGAATGTGGAGAAAAGGCTCAAGTAGATTCTGGGCAGCCTATTTTTTAGTTACTGGTAAATAGTTGAAGAGCTGCTTAGATGAACAACTTTTTAAGTACTGTGGAAGTGGTTTCTCTGCCTAATGATTTGCAAATAAAATAATGGGCTGCCTGCACCTCATACAGGAGGATGCCTTTAGAAGAACTAATCTGCTGGTGAGTGTTTGCTGCCAGATACGTACAGATTTGTTTTCAGAATATTGTGGAGGTCTCTTAGACCTGGAAAAGCTGCTTTGTTGAAGAGAGTTATTAAACTCATGCAGAGGTACTGGTTTTGTACAGTTAAGCATGTTTGGCATGCCAAGTAACTACTGTGCTATGTTGGGGCTCTCTCTGTCTTCTAGTCTAAAGTTGGAGGAAGCAAACCTGCTGGGGGAGACTTTGGAGAAGTTCTCAACTCTGCTGCCAATGCCAGTGCCACAGAAACTATTGCAGAACAGACAGAGGAAGAGACCCACTGAGATTTCTACCTCCGTCCTGCTACCCACTGCCAGATGCTGCAAGCAAAAACCAAGCACACTTGTAACATTCTCTGCGCTCTTTCCACCAGATGTGCTTTTATTTAGCACGTAGTTATTTTACCCAATTAACTGATACCAAGCTTGTTTGTGGGTTCAAAATATTTTTGAAACTAAAATACATTGTTTGGAGTTTTGTGTGGGAAGGGGAATTTCTATGCCTTTCAAGCATTTAAAGGACTTACCTGTAATTTGAAGGCAACCTTTAAAATATAGCAATGAAAAAAAAACCTCTTTTGAGAAGTGAATTATATTGTACAGATACTGTGGATACATAATTTCTCTTCAATCTGTAACTACTGCTCAACTTAATCCTTATCAATCTACTGCTGCTGCCAAACTGAAGCTTGTTACTTGGGTCCCTTGTGATTGTTTCAGTTGAGTGTTGCCTGCAAGGGACACTGGACTAGGAGACTGGACAAGGAGGAAGGATCACTCCCAGCTAAAGAAAGGACTTCAGTTTCAGCAGGCTTTACACAAGTTATAGCAGGATCACACATGGGTAGGAATGTATTGTCTTATGAGTGTGCTCCTCATACAGCAGGCGTGAATAGGTAATACAGAACATCTAAAACTTACCCATCTGTCCATGCATTGTCCACCTAGGAAACTTCTGACCAACGCAAGATGTCTCATAGTGCTGGTTTGGTTCAGTCACCATAACATTTTCAGTCTTGTTTTTTGTACAGGATGTCACTGTGGTAAGATAACACTCTTCTGAACATTTGACCAGTCACAAATAGATTCATCTTCATTCACATGTGGTGGTGTCACATTCACACTAACAAAGCATGGACTGGAAGAATAAGCCTGACCCTGGAAGTTGTTCTTTTTCAGTTATCAAGAGAATTGCTCCTAAATCCTAATGTTGTTTCCCTTGCAGGCTGAACCCTGAAAACATCTGCTACCCTGTCTTACTCTTTTCTATGTATTTAAGGCCTGTACCTCAAGTAACACCCCTGTTCCTGACTCCAGAAGTCTGTTTTGAGAGGTACACAGTGTCATCAGTCAGCATAGCTCTCTTAAAAGATCTGTCCTCCTACACCTTGTTTTGTCTGCTGTATTCCTCAAATTTCTTGTGTTTCGTGTGTTTCTGCCACATGGTTAGAACATTTTATCACCGTGCTTAGAACTGGAAACAAGTTTTGCTACCTTTGTGTGAAATCCATGAAACTTCAACTGCAGACACAGGTGTCTGGAGGAAAAAAGGTTGGCTCCTGACAACCTTGCTAGCATGTCAGATATAGAATGTATGCTTAATTACATGTGAGAAGCTTAATAAAAATCTGTATGTGAGGAATTTATTGTCCTGTGAACATGGAGGATAATGTAAACAAGTAAGGAAATTTTATTTCTAATTGAAACAGTCCTGTAAGTTTGGTTCAAAGCAGTGCTGATACATACCACAGTACGGGGGGGAATCTACATGGCTGAGCTTGGCATTTCCAGAGAAGACTGAGCCTAGGTTGCCTTCTAGTGGCCTACATAAAATTACAAAATCACAGAATTGTTAGGGTTATAAGGGACCTCTGGAGTTCATCTAGTCCAAACTCCCTGCCGAGGCAGGGTCACCTCTAGAACAGGTTACACAGGAAGGTGTCCAGGTGGGTTTTGAATGTCTCCAGAGAGTGAGAATCCACGGCCTTCCTGGGCAGCCTGTTCCAGTGCTCTGCCACGACATAAAATTAAACTGCTCTGGTTACAGCGTGAAGTTCAGAAAATGGGTTGACATGTTCCTTCAGCCCCTGCCAGCTCCGCCTTAACAAAGGAACAGAGAACTGAATGGTATAGAGAGAATGTAGCTCTTCCTCTTTTGGGTCAGTACCACGTAGGACAGGTTCTTCTGGAACATGATCCTTACTGGATGGGGCTTTTATTTATTTATCTAACTGACAAAGAGAAAGGTCATCTAGTCCAGAGCTGAGCTTTCTGTATTCTGAAGGAAGGCTTTTAATTTTTTTAAGGCCACATGGCAGTCCTTTTATTATAACACATTATTACACTCCCAGGAGCTTCTGCTGCATCTTCCTCTGCCCACACCTTCCTTTCCTCGAGTGCAGGTGGCCTTGGGGCTGCTGTGACCACTGAAGCTTTGCTTTCAGGGCTAGTGTGGTAATCACAGAATCAATTAGGCTGGAAAGTACCTCTGAGACCAGAGAGTCCAACCTATGACCAAACAGCATCTTGTCACCTAGACCATGCCACTAAGTGGAGCACGAAAGGGAATGGCAGAAGGTTGTGTCAGGGGACGTTCAGGTTGGGTATTACAAGATTTTTCATGCAGAGTGTTTGGGCACTGTAACAGGCTCCCCAGGGCTATGGCCACAGCACCAAACCTGATGGCGTTCACGAAGCGTTTGAGCAATGCTCTCGGGCACATGGTGTGATTCTTGGGGTGTCCTGTGCAGGACCAGGGCTTGAACTCGATGATCCTTGTGGGTCCCGTCCAACTCAGGTTATTCTATGAAGTGCCAGGTCCAGTCCTTCCTTAAACACCTCCAGGGACGGTGACTCCACCCCCTCCCTGCACAGCACACTGCAATGTGTAATAACCTCTGCCGTGAAGAAATTCCCCCAGACTGCGCCCCGCCCGTTCCCTGGCGCAGCTCCAGCTCTGTCCCCCTCACGCCGTCGCTGTCGCCTGGGGGCGCTGCGGCGCCCGCCGTCCCTCACTCAACATGGCGCCGTCCGCCTCAGCGCGTTGCGCCTGCGCCCGGCGTGGAGGTACCGCCCCCGGGCAGCGATGGCGGCGGCGCTGTGGGGCCGGACATGGCGGGTGGCGGTGCCCGTGGTCCGCAGGGGCAGCGGGGCCGCGCCAGGGGCCGCCGAGACTTCCCCGCAGCGAACGGAGCAGCGCCCGAGCAGCGGCACCGCGGGCTCTGGCTCCCGGCAGGTGAGGGCGCGAGGGGATCGAGCCGAGGCAGCGTCCTCTACTCGGCTCTAGTGAGGCCACATCTGGAATGCTGTGTCCAGTTCTGGTCTCTTCGGTACAAAAGAGACGAGAAGCTGCTGGAGAGGGACCAGCGGAAGGCTAGAAAGATGATGAGAGGTCTGGAGCATCTTTTTTACGAGGGGAGACTGCGGGAGCTGGGCCTGTTAAGTGTGGTCAAGACAAGACTGAGAGGGGATCTCATCAATACATATAAATACCTTAAAGGCAGGTGTGGAGAGGGTGGTGCCAGAGTGTTTTCAGTAGTGCCCAGCGACAGAATGCAGAGCAGTGGCCATAAACTAAAGTACAAGAAGTTCCACCTCAACATGAGGAAGAACTTCTTTACACTGAGGGAGGCAGAGCACTGGAACAGACTGCCCAGGGAGGTTGTGGAGTCTCTCTCTCTGGAGACATTCGAAACCCTGAAACCTACCTGGACACATTCCTGTGTCATCTGCTCTAGATGTCCCTGCCGTGGCAGGGGGGTTGGACTGGATGATTTCCAGAGATCAACCCTAATAACTTAGTTATTCTCTCTTCTCACCACTTCACCCTGCATAATAACTAGCCTACAGAAATGTGGACAGCTCATATTTCTTTTTAACATGCTCCTACAAAAATGTAATGTAGAAAGCGTGCAAGCAGTTTTGGTTGTGTAGAATGCAAGGTACTGCTGCATGGGTAAAGCTGTATTCTGGCTTTTACAGGCTGGCAGGGAGGATGTGGAAAATTTCTTAAGGATTTTATTGGGTCTGATCAAAGACCTGTTAAACCAGTATTCCAGAGGAAATATAAAGGCTTTTATGAGTGAAACACCTGTAGAATTGTACATGTGTGAAGCCAGCAAAAGAAACAGCAGTACAAGGGTTGAAAGCATGCTGCATATTAATGTGAAAAACCACAGTTCACTGTGAAGCTGTCCTTGGCAGTAAAATTAGGATGGTGTGCTTGGCAAGGCCTGCACTCTGATAAGCTGCAGCACAAGTGATTCATCAAGAGCAGACCCTGCTCCTGTAGTGCACAAGGAGGGTTACAGAATTGTGTCCCGTATCTTATGTGCCATTTGTTTTCCTGTTACTCCACCATGAATCAGTCATGGAGAGAGAGAGGTGGTGAGCAGAAGTCTGCTATTTATTGAGGCTGCAGTAAGTAGAATTCTGAAGCAAAGGACCACCTTGTCAACAACTGTTGACTCCTGAAGGGTGTAAAAGATTTGTCCAAAACCTAGTTCACCATTGTCAAACAGGAGTAATGTCAGAGGTGTGGTGAGGCCTTGATAGCTGGCAGCCTTCATTCCCGGTGTTGTACACAAATGGTTTTTCCCCAGATGCTTGTTGGGAATCCGGGGGTATGGGAATGTGAGTGGATGGAACTTGGGAAAGAGTGAGTAGTAAAATAAAGGTAGAGATTTTGTGAATAACCATCACTTTCTTTAGCAGTGCATTGAGTTTTGTCATGCTGATTTTCCCCACAGATTGTGACAGTGCCCATTAGCAGACATGTAGGGAAACAAGAAAAAGCTCTGTGTGTGTACTAACATATTCCAGAATATCTCCTCCAAGCTGAAAAACCCTGACCTCTGATTATTCCTCAGGTGGAAGTGATTCCATGCTGGTCTTTATCTTTGACACTCTTCTTTTTGTAACTTTTTCAGTTCTGTTTGACCACACCTGAGACTGGGATTACTTGAAGTGCGCTCAGTAGGACATGGAGATTAAAGCTGTGAATTATTATGGCGGGACTGGTCTGGTACTGGAGGTGTAGAACTGGAAATGCCTGTCACTGAATCCAAGACCTAATATCCCAAATTACTGCATAATCTACAACATTTTGTTTTCCATTGGAAGTCCACACTAGCAAGGCTGGCTGTGCAAAGATTAAAGGTTTGCCTAACCTGGGGGCTCGGGTGACGTCCAAGGGGATGTCTGCAGAAGAGTTTGGGAACAGAGTCACTTGATGTAGCTGTAGGAGATACTGAATGCTACTTTGGGGATTTTGGGGTGTTAAGTTTTCCCCCCTTTTTGTTCTTCTGTTGGAGTGAGTAGCTGGAAACATTTTCTATCTATATACTCTCTTTTTATCTGTAAATGAATTGTCATCAAGCCTTTAAAGCTTCTTAAGTAACTCAAATGTTACATTGTATTTACATCATTTTTAAGTGAAACTGTATACACAAATATAAATAATGCATTACTAGAAGTCAAACTAGGGTTTTAAAATGAGTATCTGGACCACAACTCTGAATTTCTCTACACTTTGCTGAACCACTTTTTCACTTGAACCAGAGGAAGGAAAGTAGCTTGCTTTGCAGTTCCTAGTGATGTTCAAAGCATAACAATGAGATGAAGATTATCATGAGTCTACTTCATGCTGTTCGTAGCCCAGGTAGTGCTCACTGAGTCTTGAGTGTGATTAGTGTTTATTCACTGATTGCTTTTTGAAGAGTCTACAGACGAAGGAGTGGATTTTGGTGAGAATGAGTTAGCAGTGGAAGGTGGCATGAAACAAGAGGGAAATGAAAGGGATCTGACTGCAGTGTAATCTGTTCATTTTGTGTAGTTTTCTTGAAATTATTATCACCGCTTTCAGCTAATATTTGACTGCTAGAAAGTGTGTTATTTGTTAAATAAACTTTCCACAGCCGGGAGCAACCCTGATGCTGCTCTGGTAAAGCTGGGTAATACTTGTGGGAGGATGCACTGGATGCTGATGGAAAAACCCAAAGATTTAGATGATCTTTTGATAAGATCCTTCTAAGTGGAGCAACATGCTTCCCTCAGGAGAGGGTGTGGTGTCTCTAGCTGCAGTCCCTTTCTGGGGCACCCAGCAACTGCAGGATCTGCTCCTTGAAGCAGGAGGAATGTGGTCTTGCTCATCCCTTATCTGAGCTACATAATCAGAGGAAAACTCGTGTTCCTTATCTTAGCTCACAAGTGCTGCCTGTCTTTTGCTATGCTTCGTCCTGTAAGAGCCAGAGGTGTTTGAATTCTTTGTGTTTCTCTTTCTTTTGGGAAGAGGCTTGATAATGTTCCTGTATGGGTTTCCTATGTCAGCTGTTCCTTCATTTTTGAAACTGTATGAACTGGCTGATATTTGGTTGGCAGTGGCTTAGTTTAGGCAAATATAAGTAAACTTGATAAATTGGCATGTTGATACGTGTTTGTCTTCAGATGATTCAAAAAGCGTGATGATATTTTTCCTAGGTAGCTCTTTAAGTTTTTTTGCAGCAATGTGTGCTGCTGACCTTACCTCAGAGTTGCCTGGTGGTGTCTCTGCTGTGCTGGTAATTTTTTAAGGGTTTGAGTTCGTGTTTTGGCTTTCACCTTCGGTTTACAGTTCTGTTGTTACTGTTTTGTGAATAGGGAAACTTACAGACAAGGCACTTAAATGTTGATTAAAATTGTTTAAAAGGTAGCAATTTGGTAAGCCAAATATCCTGATAGACCCACGTGATATTTGTGTACAGCAGGCAACTCACTTCTTACTGCATTTTCCTTCTTCATTTTTATATTTAAGTTTTGCATTATAAAAAGTTTAAAGTTTAAAGTTCTTTTTTTCTCTATGGAATTGCTTAACGAAATCTTTTAGAAGGACACCAAATGCTTTATGTGTTACCTTCATTAATGGATTAAAGCTGCTTGCCTAGTAAAATAGGAAACCTTGTCTTTAGGAAGGAGGTGATGATTTATGATACAGGTAGAGAAATGGTTTTTGAGCTGTGTTGTTAGCTCAGTTACCAAAGTTCGAAGAAAATGTAAGAATAAAGTAATTAATTAAGAATAAATGCACATTTTTTCTTCACTGTGAACTGAGTAGTCTAAAAATGTTTAAAATATGAGTGGTGAAGTTTGTCAAATGTCCTTTTAGGTAGAAATGGGCTATCATTATGTGAGCTTTGCAGCTAGTCTGCCATATGTGTCACAGTGTCGTGAGCTGCTCTGTTGGGACTTTTTTTATGAGAGAGCAGCAGGGTACAACCATCAGGTGCGTGTCAGGGACTGGTTAGTCGAGCAGAAAGTTGTCCTTGCTCAGAAGGAGGGATCTGCAGCCCCTGGCTCGGCCAGCCTGCTGAGCCCAGCCGAGCAGGGATGCTGTGCCGGGGGCTGGGTGAACATCCCCGCCCGGCACAGCAGAGGGCACCGCTTGTTTCCAGATGTGGCAGGAAAAGTGGCATGTCTGGGGAAGTTCCTATTTAATTCCGTGAATACTGTGTTTGAAGGGAAGGCATTTATCAAGAAGAAACGCAACTGATATTGTCTGTAGTTCAGATAGAAGGGATGGGATTGCTATCAGTACATTATAATAACTAATTTCTGAAAGAGAGAGATTATTAATTATTCTTCCATACGCATACATATTTTTAAATTAATTTAGCCACAGATTCTTTGCT
This sequence comes from Corvus kubaryi, assembly GCF_017639235.1. NCBI lineage: Eukaryota > Metazoa > Chordata > Aves > Passeriformes > Corvidae > Corvus > Corvus kubaryi. The sequence goes on along the minus strand of NW_024581127.1, from coordinate 7,444,078 downwards.
GAAAGGATTTGTAAGTTTGAGAAGGGCATCTGTGTATTTAAATGTCTTGTCACTATGTAAAAAATAAAATACCAGTTTTCATTAAGAAAGAAAACAAAAATATTTAAATAGCTCATATAAAGAACTGTTTTATCTGTTTGTGTTTTAGGGAAGAAATTAAAAACTAAAACACAAAAGTGACAATTTTAAAGGAATATATTACATTTCTGTCAGCTATACAGGTATCTTTATAAAGAATGTGTAGTTGTCTTGCTTGTGCAGTATCTGGGCATTCTCAGGTTAAAATAATGTGTGACACTGGATGTTTTGAAATCATATAGTAAGAAACATTCAGAATTATTTTCAGCTAATAATTGATGGGAAATATTTCTCTCAATGTCTCTTCTCAGCTAAGTTAGCATTTAGAAGATAATTTTCCTGAAGTTGCTGTCATTTGAGAGCAAAAATGCTGAATAATATTTAGTACAATTTTCACTTGTAATTTTCATAGTGTAATATTTCTTAGGACACCTGTAATTTTTGTGTGGCTGGAATGCTTTGCTAGTGCTAATAAATAACAAATAACATTCTTGGTTTGATTACAAATATACCAACCTTTAATAAAACCCTATGCCAGGCACAGAGGTTACTCTTTTAGGTGGATTATCTTCTGAACAGCATTCAGGTGCTGGAAACTGCTGACTGACTGAGAGAGGGACTGGGCAGTTGTTGGGATCTGGAATGAGTAGTCTTTACCTGGAAGTTTCTCTTGATTGCTTTGCCATATTGTAATTCTGCATTTGAGAAACTTGGGTTATGTTTGCTCATGCTATGCTGTGAACACGTCCTGGTGCTTTCAGGTTCGTGCTAAATAAGGACTGTGTCCCAGCCTTCTCAGCATCTGCTCGAAATGCTGGTTTGTATTAAAGTAGGAATGAGCCTGTTTGTCCTTCTTTTGACCTCTGTGAAGGAGCAGTTCTGCCCTGTGAATGCTCTGGCTGAGGCACCAAAACTTGTTTGTTCTGACTTGGGTTTGTCCCAGCTGTAGGCACAGCTGGGTCTGTCAGATGACCTGACCTGCTTTGCATGTGACAGAAGTGCTTGCATGACAGGATTAGTAAAACTCACATGGTGTCGGAGCAACACTCTGAAATGGAGTAGACAAGACTTCTGATGTTGGACAGCAGAGGAATGATGCATGCTGCCCCTTTGGAGGACTTAATTGTAGTACAGTAACACTGTCAATGCTGCCTATCACAAAGATGTACTTGGGGACACAAATTCATGTGGGAAGGCCCTGGGCCCTCTGTCCTTGGTTGACTTGAGGAAGATGAAGATCTCATCTCGGGAGCAGTTGTTTCCTGGAACTCACTCCAGATAGCTCTGGGTTGGCAAGTGGTTGCTTTGGCATTGCTGGAGGTCCATGAGTGGTAGGTATATGCCTTTGATGACTGGCTGTCAGAGTGAAATCCCCAAAATTAAACTGTTTTGGTATTGCCAGTATTATGGAGAAAAGAAAGCGCATGTCAGCTGCCTAGGCTTGACTGAGATATCTGGAAGAAGGTGCATGTAACCATAATGTAACAGTTAAGTAGGAATTGAAATCCTTTCTAGTGGTTACTGTTATCAGCAGGATAATTACAGCCGGTGTTGCTGTGGGAGATCCCAGTTATTCTCCTATTATGACTATTGAAACAGCATTCTGTCCCCTAGGAACCTGGAAAAAAAAAGTGCCTGGAAGAGCAGAGTAGTGATAAATAGAGAAAATGTTGGGCTGAAGCTGTGACAGTGCAGTTGTGTGGGATTGCTGGTGTCCCATTCCAGCATGGCAGCTTAAAATGCAGGGACACACATGTAATTGTTCAGAGAAGCGATGCAGAGTTCTGTCTAAGCAGTCAAGCTGCACAGGCAGGTACTGGGCTCAAAACACCACGGGCTGTTCTTAGGACTGTGTGTGCCCATCTGGTTAGATTTTCTTTTTGACATAATCCATGCAGTAGGTTCACCTACTTTCTGTGATTTAGATGCTAATGTTCTATTTGCGTGCTAGAAAGTTATCCTTGAAAGGAACTTCATGTTTTAAATTCTATATAGAAGTTACTTAATTTCAAGAAAAATAAGCAGCTTTATTGTGACCAAATTCTGTGCTATTTTGTGTTGTGAAATGAAGTCTTAGCTCAGCGTTGTTCAGTAAATGATCCACTTGCCTAGTCAACAGCGTATTTTCAAAGCTGCATTTGAAATCCTTTATGAAAGTCTTGTTTTGCAGTTTCTTTGCTGTGTATCCAGTCAAAAGGAGAAGGTAAATGAAAAACCTTCCTTTTACTACAAACACAAAGAAGCTGGTATTGAGTCAACCAGTGCAGCAGATTGTACATTTGTAAGAGTTGTTGGGTAAGCCTTGGTGGTTTGGGTAGCATTACAGTGTGTTAGCAATATGACTTTCTGGTTTTAAATGGGCAGCTGATTGATGAAGAAGTTTCAAAAAAGGATCCAGAAGCAACAGATGATTAATTTTCATGATACAGCTGTGCTGACCTGCTCCTCCCCAGGCGTACTCTAATGTTTTATGCTATTCCTCCTAAGCACATACTCAGTTACATAAAGTCACAGGAAAAAAAAAGTATGTTTTTAAATTTTAGTCACGCGTGTCACTGTATATAATACCAAAACACCCAGACTCAAACGCAATAGTGTAAACCTTTGACTCTTCTGATAATGGGCAGGGATAGCCATAATTGTCTAAAAAAAGCACCTTAATTTGCATTTACTCTGATAGCACAGTATTTGTTGTAGGACATATGAGATTAGTCTGTTAATTGAAAAAATTGACATTTGTTTTGTGAACAGTACTGCTACACTTGAGTTAGCAGCATGGAATAAGGCATTGGTAACTTACATATGTTTACAAAATATTTTGAATAATTAATGCTCTTTCATGAGTTGAAGAACAGTTTGTATACTGCATCTTGATGATAAGGTTAAGAAATACCCATCTTCAAATAGAAAAAAGCTGCAAATGGCTTTTTCAATGGAGATTTCTAGACAACAAAGAAGTTTTGATACTAAAAGTACAGTTCAGGAAAACCTGTTGAATATTAGGCATACAAATCCTATTCCTGTGATATTTTTTCTCTTTTGAGATCTACATGATCCTACTTGTAAAGTGTAATTATGAGAGACAAAGATAGTTTTCACCATGGTATTTTACTGGTTTAGTACTACATGTATTTGGTTAATTGTTATTTGCATCTCTTTTAAAAATGTACTTAGTTCACAATATTACATTGTTCATTATTGTGAGGGCACTGTATATACAAATACATACATTCAAGCATATCGTGTTCTCTGCACAGCTGAGATATTTTTAATTAGAAGTTGTTCTGTATGCAAAAATTAAACTAGGTTTGGAATATGCTATATTCATCAGTCAACATTGCAGCTGATGCCTTAAGAGGCCTCCTAGAAACAGAGACTAGACAGGAGTAAGGGAATAAGGTGGGTATTTATTTGAAAGGCCTCCAAAGGTACCCCCTGGGGAGCCAGAGGCTACTGCCAAGATGGACCCCAAGATGGACAACAGGTCATGAGTTCTTCACACTTTTATAGGTTTGGTTCATTTGCATATCAGGGTTAATTCTCCAGTTAAAGCTTCAGTTTAATGATGGAATCCCCCTCCACTCGCCCCCCTTTAGAGGCCTTTTGGTTTATACTTTTTCGGCCTAGGATGGTTTGGGTGTCCTTGAAGAGCAGGCCCAGAGAGGCTTTGTTATGTCTACCTAGCACGAGAGAGCAGAAATTAACAGGCTACAAGAAACTTCAGAGTTACACACTAAGCAGTACAGAATTTGAAAAATATAAAAGTTAAAACCTAAGGCATCACAGTGAGTACCAAAATATGGACCTTGATGGAAGGTTGTTAGTGAACATAAGTTTATATCGAATAGTGTGTTGAAACTTTGGTTGTTTTAAAAATTGAAGTGTAATCCTTTCCTAATCTGCAATCAAAATACAATTTTAAACACTTTTTAAAAAAGTATAATTTCACTGTGGGAAGTTGGCTTAACATGTGTGTCTGTAGCCAAGCAAAATCTTCCAATGCTCTTTGCCAAGTATGACAACCTTTATAACTTCCTGTAACTGTGTTTGCTTCCCTGTGGACAATATGAATAACCCTGTCCTTGGTAAAACTGATGTTTAGTCCTCTCCATATTTCTTCTTTTTAGGATGAGAAAGATTGGTAAACAAGAACTGTAATTTGGACAAGTTGGAAAATGAAGATACTCTTCAGTGAAAATAATTTATTTCTGCATTACATGAATTTCAAAATACCCCTATAGATACTTTTGTGCAGTAGCCTCTCTCTTAATTAGTTACAGTTCTTCTTATGTGAAGTCAGTAAAGCAGTACAGTTCTTACATTTCTTCTTTAGGAGTTATGTGCCAGAAGGTTTTATGGCTTGCATGGTATTTGTATTGTTGGAAGTATAACACGTACTTATGTAACTGAAGCTTAAACTATTGATCTTTAGGCTGGAGGTGATCACAGGGGCCATCTAGACTGACTTTGACTGACGTAAGGCACTGAATTTCAGCTAGAGACTTTTGCATTTACCTCAGCAAGTGTATTTCAGATAAATTTGTGGACTTAAAAATTGGTAAATACCCTTTGCTCTCTTGTGAGATCCTGCCTGGAGTACTCCATCAGTTATGGGGTCTGCACTATATGAAAGGTGGAGCAAGTCCAGAGGAGGCCAGAAAAATGATCGCAGGGCTGAAGCACCTCTCCTGTAAAGAAGACAGGCTGAGAGAATTGGGGTTGTTCAGCCTGGAGAAGAGAAGGCTCTGGGAAGACCTTACTGTGTATTTTCAACATAAAGTAAAAGGTCTCTCTCAATCTTTATTAGTAGGGCCTGTAGTGATGGGACAAGGGGCAATAGTTTCAAGATGGAAGAGGGTGGATCTTGGCTGGACAAAAGAAAGAGTGGTGAGGGTGATGAGGCGCTGGAATAGGAAGGTGTGGATGCCCCATCCCTGGAAGTGTTCAAGGCCAGGTTGGATGGGGCTCTGAGCTGGTGCAGTGGCAGATGTCCCTGCCCATGGCAGAGGCTGTTAGGACTGGGTACCTTTAAGGTCCCTTCCAGCCCAAACCATTCTGTGAGAAAAGTGTCAACTGTAATATGTGTGTGTAAGAAAGCAACATCAGAGTTTATTTCCAGTGTTACTTTTGGTGTTTTCAGCCTTATGAGGGCAGTTGGATATCCAGTTAATGTAGCTATCTAAATGGGATTTCCTAGAGGCTTTTTATTAGTGTTATTGTTGTTTATTTAGGACAAAATTGATAACTAAAGTAGGATAGTCTTCATATTCCAGTGCTTATAGCTTAGCTGATTTCAAATGGAGTGGCAAGAGCAGCTCTAAGTTCACTGGTTTACAACTAAGATTTAAAATACTGTCAGATTGTTTTGTCCAAGCTGCAAAGAAGGCTTATGGAGTAGATCATGCTGTCTGAGATGCTCCACAGGGGAGAAGGTGCTCTTCCCCAGAGAGTTCAGTTCAGCATGCTTATAGATATGCTGGGACTGGTTTGCTGGCATGGGCAGAGTCCAATAGGATGAAGTTTAGTAAGTCCAAGTGCCGAGTCTTGCATTTTGGCCACCATAACCCCCGGCAACATTATAGGCTGGGGGTGGCGTGGCTGGACAGTGCTCATGTAGAAAGGGACCTGGGGGTACTGGTCGACAGCCGGCTGAAGATGACCCAGCAGTGTGCCCAGGTGGCCAAAAAGGCCAACAGCATCCTGGCCTGTATCAAAAACAGTGTGGCCAGCTGGACCAGGGAAGTCATTCTTCCCTTGTACTCGGCACTGGTGAGGCCACACCTGGAGTACTGTGTCCAGTTCTGGGCCCCTCAGTTCAGGAATGAGGTTGAGACGCTTGAGCATGTCCAGAGGAGGGCAACAAGGCTGGTGAGGGGCCTGGAACACAAGCCCTATGAGGAATGACTGAGGGAGCTGGAGCTGTTGTGAGAAAAGGAGACTCAGAGGTGACCTTATCACACTCTACAACTTCCTGAAAGGTCGTTGTGGTCAGCTGGGGGTGGGTCTCTTTCTCCAGGCAGCAAGTGACAGAATGAGAGGACACAGTCTTAAGCTGTGCCAAGGGATATAGGTTGGATATTAGGAAAAATTTTTTCGCGGAAAGAGTGGTGAAGTACTGGAATTGTCTGCCCGGGGAGGTGATGGAATCACTATCCCTTGAAGTGTTTAAAAAAAGATTGGATGTAGCATTTGGTGCCATGGTTTAGTTGAGGTGTTAGGGCATGAGTTGGACTTGATGATCTTAGAGGTCTCTTCCAACCTGGTGATTATGTGATTCTGTGTGACTTTGAGAATTCCAGCACACTGTATGTAGCAGGCACTGTGAGATTTTACCTTCAAGTTCGCAGGGAGAGTGGAGTTTGGTGCCTATACTCCTTAAAGCCTAACCCTGAAGTATTAACAAAAACAAGGACTCAGGGCTTTCATGAGGAGATTTGTACAAAATACTATTAGGCTTTGACAGTAAAATCCAAAAATCCGCCAAAAATCTTAAGATTTGGAGTGAAGTTGGAATGATGCTTTGCCAAAACACTTAGTTACTGCTTCTCATCAAGGGATGGTTAAATGCTTCATTTCATCTTCTTACTTCCAACTTTTTTGGCTGAAGAGTTTTGTGTGGTTTGCTTTTTAAAATAAAACCATATTTCTTTGCTGTGCTGAGGAGAATGTATGGATGTTCCTCTTTTGATTGAAACAGCAGAAGTTTGCTTTGCTTTCTGGTGGTTCTTTAGGGGTGTTTGTAGTTTTAAAATTGTGATGAGAAATAACTCTGGACAATTAAAACCTGAAGTATGCAAAGTTTTTGAAAGTCAATAAAAATTTAATGAAAAGGATGAAAATATAGCAGTCAATTTCCCTCTTACAGGCAGAACAGAGCTGTTTCCCTTGCTTTTTCCAATCATAAAATCTGAAAGTTTTTTTCCCTCCAAATGTTAAAGTTTTGGAGGAAAATCTTCTAGTGCTCACTGTTCTTCTTGAATATCACTATGTACTACCACATTGTATTAAAAATTGGTTCTGTTTTCTTCTCCCCTCTCCTACTTTTATCAAAACTTACCTCTAAAAAGTTGGGTACAGATACTATCTATGTTTATTCCAAAACGACATAATTTGGAGTTTGCTGATGTTGATGGTGCAATTCAAATCATTACTCAGATTGGGAGGAAATGAAGGAATATGGTGTCTGCTGGAACTCTTAGTTACACTGGTATTTCTTCTACTGGCCTGTACATATTAAATCATTAATATGAGAATTAATACGATGAGAATCCTTATAACTAAAATAATTCCCTTATATAATTCAGAACATCCTAGCTGCTGTGCAAGTGCTGTCTTCATGGAAATTTGGCCTTGTAACAATTGTTGCATAGGAAGTGATTCATATGAAGCTTTTTATAAATATCTCATATATATATATGTATATATATATCTGTATATCTTGTAAATATCTAGCAGGGCAGCTTCCAGTTTTCTCCTTGACTGCTTTCAAAGCTCTTCTTTGTGACTTTGCAGTCATTAATCTTAGATTTTTCCCTAAATTACTGCTTTGGATCACAAATCCTCATTTTATGCTTTCTGTTTGGACTATTTCCCTTCAGTAGTTTCATTAAATAATACCAATCTTGCTTTTGTTTAAGCTTTGTTCAGTATTTAATCTTCAAAACTTTTGTTAACAAGAAGTTTAAAACAGTTCTTCACTTTAATCTTTTTGTATAGAATAAAGTGGAAAAGTCTCTTGTTTAAAGGAAACTGAAGAGGTCTTCCTTGTCTTTGTGGTTGCCCACTTTGGGTTGTAAATTTAATCTGTGGGGAAACAGCATAAACTTCATTTGTTTGATATATTTTTTTGATGGAACAAAACCTCAGGCCACTCATTGGGGAGGAAAAAGAGCTGTATTCTGGGAACAATAAATGCAAAACAGACAGTGGACTTTAAAAGAATAGACTCTGTGTTCATGCTGTCTTTGGTTATAATTGTGCCTGTGCTGTATATGGAGTGATGTGCTGTTATTTATGGGCCCTAGTAGGTGAATTTTGTGGCTGTTGTATTTAGTTTGTGTATGCTAGCTAAATCCTGTGTCCTTGTTTATCCTTATACAGCTCTGCCTAATCCAGTCTTCCTATTTTCTACTCTGTTCGTAGTTTTACCTGTCTGTTTTATCCATAAACATTTAGAGTTTTTAAAGAATAGTGTTTTAAAATTTGCCTTGGTACATGTTGCAGAATTAAACATTGAGCTTCAAAAAAATTCTAAAATAGCCTTATACATTTTTGAGTCACTGGTGTCATGCTGATGTCTATTGTATGTGTTGTCCATGTGTGAATGGTGTATATTAACGGGCAGTTTGAAGATTGTCTTCCTTAATACTGCACAAGATGAATGTCACTGGCAAATAAGAGGGTAACAATAATTTGGTACTTTTTCCAATGGTTGTCAAATACTAGAATAGAGATGGAGAAGAGATGGTTCCTGTCTTTGCATTACTGTTCATATTCAAGTCCAAATGATACTCCTGAGTTATATTTCATCTTAGACTTCTGATTTCATGGAATCATAGGATGACCTGAGTTGGAAGGAACCTTAACGATCATCTAGTTCCAATCCTCCTGCCATGGGCAGGGACACATTCCACTAGACCAGGTTGTTCAGAGCCCTGTTCTACCTGGCCTTAAGCTCTTCCAGGGATGGGGCATCCACAGCTTCTCTGGGCAGCCTGTTCTTCCATGTACTACACAATACAAGCAGGTCATGTACTGTATATTGCAAGCACAAGTATTTGTCAGATTTTGTTCCTCTTTATTGTTTACTCTTTATTGTTATATCTGTTGATAATAAGCAAGTTGGTGAAGCCCTGGCCTGCAGAGCTATAGCTTGTGTTGTTTGAAAAAATAATGGTAGGCACAAGTCTTCTTCAAAGGTGTAGATTGTATAATACTGTAGTTAGTGCTGTATACTGAGGTGGTTACTGATGGTGTTTTCTGCATCTTGGGATGTATCTACACTGTGGGACAGGTTTAAAAAATTTGAAGGAAGAAAAAGAACGATTATGTCTTGTCCCTTGGGTAGAAGTACAAGTGACAGAGACCTAAGGTGAGCGGTGTGGGATGTTTTGCCCAGTGCAGAACTACTTTAGAAGAGGAGACAAATGGTCCGTGACTGCTCAAGGTGTGGAGGGCTGTGCAGGTTTAGTGGGAATGCTGTCTTGGTAGACAATGGCTGTACAGTGGAATGAGCCTGACTATTCAAAGCTTAGTTGGTTTTTTAGAAATGTAGATTAGGCTCTTACTAGTGGTTGTTTGTATTTTTAGAGTAAATAAGTAATAAATGTTAATGTCAGCTCTTATACTTTAAAAATACTTTTTCCCTAAACTTTTCTTTCCTACTCATACAGGAAGCAGAGTTTTTTCTTTGAGAAAACTCTACAATCACTGGTCACTGCTAGGCATTAAGTTGTGAACGTGTTCAAAGTTGAAGGTAGAGAAGTTACGTGAACTTATTTGGTCGAGGGGAGACTGAGAGCTGTTCATCCCTGAGATGAGTAAAAGGTGTGATGCCTGAAGTTTGAGTGATTATATTCTGAGACGAGCATAAGATACATGGAACTTCTCAATAAGGACTCATCATTATTAGAACAAATAGTTTAATGCATAAAAAGAAGGCAGGACCTAGAGAAAACACTTTCAGATGTAATTGCTGGTATGCTTATATGTTGAAATTTCAGTCACTGTAGTCATATGTCAGTCCTCTTGGGTGCTCCTCATGAGTATTCAGTGCTGGTTTTGGGACAGCCTCAGTGTCTGGGAAACTGTGTTGGTGACAACAAAGCTTGATGGTTATTCTTTGATAAATTCAGGAGAGTTCTCAAGTTGGCAGCACTTGTGCTGCTTCTGGATGGAAGGCCTTTAACTGTTGGATGTCAGATTTTGTGGTATAGTGTCTGAGTCTGTCCTGCTGTCTTTAAGGTGATATTCTGCTGCTTGATGGAGTTTTAAATACAGCTTGTTGCATTCAAGTAAAAAGTAGTAAAAGAGAAGTTTGGTAAATAAACTGCATGAATCACTATAAGCTGTGACCCTAGTAATGCCTTCAACACTTAAAAAAATCCTGGGATTTAGGTTTATATCTAAGCAACAGTGCACACTTCCAGTAGTTATAAGGTATGGAAAATTAAGGTTTGCTGGGCTAATAGATAGTGGAATTTTTTAGGTTGCTTGTTGAAATAAGCACCTCATCAATATATACTTGTTCAGTGGGTAGCTTAATGTATTTGGTTCTAATATTCTTTATAGCAGGCTCCAGTCATCTTTCCTAAGTAAAATAGTACATGTTGAAAGTGATGTCAGGAGCTTATCTGTTCAGACCCCTTGTTCCAAGCAGGTTAAACTTTGTTCAGGTTGCTCAAGGCCTTTTCCAGTCCCATTTTGGGTATCCAAGCTGCTGGGGCCCTTAGCTTTGAGGCATCACACTAATTCATCACTGCAAGTTGATTTTTCCATTTTGTTGTGTAATTAACTTTGGACAGAAAGGTCTGTCTAGCTATGGATGACAGTGCTGAGGAAAACAAGTTTGATAGTTACAAAGGGTTGCATGCTGCTTGATGTTAATATGTCTTTCACCCCTTAATTGTAGCAATCAGATTACCAGTCTTCCATCTCTTCTCATCCATATCTCTTACATTCCAATGTGCATTCTACTTGCCTTTGCAAGCAGACATAAAGCATGTAGCCTGGGTTTTCAGATATTTTGCTCAGTGGGTGGGATAGGGCCACCCTGCTTGTACAGTCATAGGCTTTGCTCCAGAAATAGTATGTTACATTCCTCCATTGGAGTTACTTCTTTTGTTTGTGTCCTACTGGGGTTTAAATCTCTGACTTTTCCCACTCCGTGGTTAATATGTATCATCTTGGAGAGTTCTGTTGCTGAAAGAGCTGCTGTTTTTTCATTGAACTATGCACACTGAAAGTGATAGGTATAATATTTATTAAAAAACTTTAAAATCCGGAAGTTAGAAGGAAAATCAAACAGATCTGGCATTTAAGAAGGAGGAGGGTAAAAAAAAGCCTTTATACTTCAGGTACTTAAAAAGAATGTGCCATTTGTGCTTCTGAATTTTGTAATAACCTTCAGTTTTTGTGACTTGACATGTTATCAATGCATCATCTATCAGAGCTGCACGGCCAACACTCCTTGAGAGTCAGAAAAGTAGAGTGCTTAATAAAGTTGCCCTGTTACTATACAGTCTTTACTGTTTTTCCATAATGCTACTGTGGAGAATCCAGTTAAGGAGATTTAGAAGTTGTAGAGGAAAGCACTCAAAATGTCATTAAATCTTTTTAAATGCTTGAGATAAATTACTCTTTAATGAGATCTGCTGTAGGTTATGCAGAAAAAGGGAGAAAATACTGCGTTTTATCTCACTCTGTTTCTAGAATGTCCACAAAAGAGTCCTTGATGGCAGTAACTAATGGCATCTCTTGAGGATTATTGTATACATAAATCAGCTATTTGTGCTCTTGAGAAGTTCCTCTCCAGGATGCAGAACAGAGAACACTGCAGACTTGTAGGCCTGTGACAGAATTCTGACAGATTCCTGGTGGCTTCTTGGAAAACTGTCCATCATGAAGAACAGCAAAAAATTTCTTCATACATTATCATCTGTATTTTAGTTTAATCTGTTTCTAGTAAGCAATGAGCACATCTGTCAGTGTGTAAAGATAGCATTTGTCTGTTGTGTACAGAGATTATTTCACAGGCAAGTTTGCACATGGGAGAATTTTTCATCTGTATTTTTTCCTGCCAGGGAAATAAAGAAGAGAGACATTATTAACTAGAATAGACAATTTTTAGGTGATGAAAACAGGAAATCTGTAGGATATTAGTGTAGTCATCTTCATGAAGTGCTGTGAGATATTTTTGAGTGTAGAGAGCCCTACCGAGTCTGCCATTGTATGAAGGCAACATGAATGAGGTGAATGCCATTTAATGAGTATAATTGCTGATTTACTGTGAAATGTATTAATTGCTTAGCAAAAAAATCTCAGTGTTGCTCAGTGTGTTCAGATGTCATTGCTAATGACATCTATGTAGATAGTGTAGGAAAATCTTCAGACCAAACTTAGAAGTTCTCTTGATCCTCTCTCCTAGCTCAGGCTTTTTTCCAAATGATCTACATGTAAAAAAAGACAGTTCATTTGGTGTTATGGATCATCTAGTATGGTGTCTGATTCCACTAGCATTAAATTAGTTCAAACCATAGGTGGACCTCCTCATCTCTTGTTGAAGTGTCAAAACAAAGCTGCTCTTTACCCAAGGATTGAATTTAGCTGTGGAGTATATGTTTGTTACCCTGCAAATGATAACATCCTGCCATTGTCAGTGTTTTTGTTTGGTTTTTTGTTTGGGGGTTGGGGAGGGGGGGTGGGGTTGTTGTTGTTTTGTTTGTTTGTTTTTTCTTTTGACCAATTTTTTTATTAGTCTACCTTGCAATGAAGAATGATTGAAAATAGTCTGGGATGATATGATAATAGTCCTTGTCATCCTGAGTTTGTGTTGTTGCCATGTTCTTTTCTTTGCCCTTTAGTGGAAGACCTCTGAATTTTGTGCTTTTTCGTGCCCTGGTCTCCCTTGGAACAGCTTTTGGTATTTCAGTATGAATATTGATTTGTAATCCCCTGCCCAGAGAGAGTCATTTTGGGGGGATATTAATTTTGAAATGTTTACTTCAATCTTATGATTTATACATTGATTTAAAATTTTCTGCTGTCCCCTTAATTAATATAATAAATCACATTTAAATATGTCTTCTTACTGTTTCCAGCATTTTTCATTTTTTTTCTTGGCGCACTTACAATGCATCCTGTGTAATTAATTTTCATGTATTTGAATTTAGAATGCATTGTGAAATTCAAACAGTGCTGGGTTTGGAACCTTTTAGATAATAGCTTTCCTGTGTGAGATCCTACTGATCTGTTTGTGGCTTACCATGGCCAGATGCTTTCTTTTTGTGGTATGTGTGCATGTATGCACATGTTGCACGTTTTTCAGCCCTTGTCCTTGGGATGCTGCATTTAACAGTTCCTGTTTCTGAAGCAGCAAATACACCAGGTGTCAGATCTCTGACTTGTAATTCCCGAGACTTTGTCCTCTCAGAACAATCCATGCTGTTTGTGTCTTCCAGCAGAGCTGGAATTCAAAACTGTCTCTTGTTTTGACTTGTCCAAGAATAAAAGTTACCAAAAGCACAAGTGGGAAATGATGGTATTATTCTCTGTTCATGTCAAATATAGATGGATTTTCAGCATCCACTTGAAGCAGTTGATGGGGGAGGGTTTTGTTGAAGCCAGCAGAGCTCTGAACCTTTAATTGCTTATTTGGTTTAGTTCTTCTGCTGCTTCCAGAAAGTTTGAAATCTTGCACAAAGTAATTATTATCAAATAATTATACTAAATGTAGGGAAAATTAATAGGTTCTAATTTTTAAAATCTATTTAGCCATCTATAAAATGATTTCCTTAGATTCACTTCTGGGTATGTATTGCTTCCAAAATGCTTTTCCCTTTTCATTTGTTCCTAGCATGTTGGCTTTTCTTACTAATTGCATTTCAAAGGTGACAATCTTAAAAACTTAGGATATCAGGGACAGCATATGGGAGATTGAGTCTCACTTTAATATAGCTGGGTATTTTCACCTAGCATGTGATGGTAAGCTTGTGATAGTAAGTTTTCTCAGGTTACAGAACAGAGATCTTTCACTCTGTGAAGAATAGCAGGAAGATTTATGTTCTCACATTTTCTCAAAGTTCTATGAGAAGAAACTGGCATTTTGTTTATTTAGTTATTTTGAGTTTGTAGAGTAAAAAATGAGAGAAGTGATGGTTCAATTTTCTTTTTTATTATTAGATCCTGTGCATGCTTTCTACTTTTGCTGCCTTTGCAAAATGGTTTTGTTCTTTAAAATAAAGATTTAAGTATTTTTCATTATTAAATACTTGCATGAATAGCTGCAAGGTACTAATTCAGGTTTGGTTTTCACTGAGGAGATAATGAAGAGATGAGTGGTGTTCTTTTTGGGAGTATCTCCTACCTTTGGAATGCATTTTTAAATTAACTTACCTAACCAGTAGTAGAACTGGCAGATGTTTTCAGGAGATGCACACTTATGCTTTTCTTTGACTGAATTAATGAAAGCTTTACCTTTAATGTGTAAAATGTTTGGTGGTAGAGAAATGTACCAGATGCCTCCCTAGAAGTCTTGCTAAAAATGTGATGAACATGTGAAATCTTTACTTGTTATTCAGTGAATGAAGCCTTTTTATATGTTGAAATTTTAATTTAAATCCTCCTTCAGACAGCATGTTTTGTGAAATGTTTTTTTCTTTTCTATTATCCATCTGTAGGTTCCTTCAGAGAAATCTGAATCCTTTGCATCCATGTTGAGACGCTCTCCTTTAATTCAGATGGGACCTGCCAAAGATAAAATTGCCATTGGTCAAATATTCCATGTTGTAGAAGATGATCTGTACATAGATTTTGGTGGCAAGTTTCACTGTGTGTGTAAAAGACCAGAAGTTGATGGCAAGTAAGTAATAAACTTATGGTAGGTGATTGACATCTGTAAATGACATCCTGAAATGCCTGGCTAAAGGGACTTGGACATCTTCTGGACTGGACTTTGATAGTTTATATGAATTCTGGGGTTTAACTGTGGAAGTCAACCTATTGTGCAGAATGAAAGTACGATCATAAACAGGTCTGCATAGCTCATCATTGTCTGGAATTCAGATTCCTTTACACATTATTGCTCTCTATATTATTCCAATATATGATGAGCAAAGGAAGTTACTGGGTGTTTAGTCACTGAAGAAAAGTTGTCAAGCACTGTTTATTAAAATACTTGGGAGTTTTGTGGATGTGGAACTTCAATCCTGTGTAAGCAGTCTTCTTAGGCAGTAGCTATCCCTGCTAGGTGTATATACATGAGGTGATGTAGTGGGGAGTTTACATGTTATTTGTGATAATACTTTTCATAGCAGATGATCAGTGCTAATGTGGTCAAATATTCCGTATTGTAGTAGGTGATTCAGTATAGATTTTGGCGTCAAGTTTCACTCTGTCCTGAAGTAAAACAACTGTGGTGGAACTAGAACAATTGTGCTGGGGAATACAGTATTTAGCTAAAAGATAAGAAAGCAATGAATTCTAGTGGAAATAGCATTTATAAGCTTTCTAAACTGCCTTTAGCACCTTATAATTATGTATTATTCAAAGATCTATTTAATTTGTCTCCAGGTTGCTTTAACACTTATTTTTTAACACACAGGCAAAACATCATCTTTTCAAATTCATAGCATCAGAATATTTTAGTCCATCTCTTTTCCCTCTGTTTTCCCTAAGAGAGGAGGAACATCTTTGTTAATCTCCAACATCACTGTTTCTGAAACTTTAAATATGATTCCTGTGATAATCAGTTCTGAAATAGTTGATTTAACAAAAAGAGATTTAACAGAAATAATCACACGTTTTTGTACAAGTCTTTGATGGTATTTTATCAGAGCATTTTTATACTCAGCTTCTTTTTTTGACAGGTCTGTGACTTCCAGAGCAAATGTATTTGATGTCCCAGGATGAACTGAGTCCTTTATGCCCGTCCCATTTGGCAGCAGGCAAAGATTTTCTCAGTCTATTGCTGCTGCTGTAGTGATAAAGCCCTTGTTGCTGTTTGCATCTCTTGCTAATTCTAAATCAAGATAAGCTTTGCTTTTCCCAATCCCATTCTTGCATGCTTGAGGAGAGTTTCTATATTAGTCTCAGTCTGTGACCATTCATTTGATTTTGTGGTAGAGTTCAGACTGAAACTCCCTGTTCAGCTGAACCAGCCTTCTGCCAGGCCTGCTCGTTCTGCACATTGGGAAAGATCCTTGTGAAGCATTGAGGAGTTTATCCTTATAGATCTTTGATGTCTTCTGTGCACTTTTTCATGACAGGGCAGCTTCTCTACCCTGAATAACCCGAAGTCTGCTGTCCTGAAGCCCAGATTTCTCTTCTGCCACTTTCCTTTCTCACTTTCCTTCCGCATGTAGCTCTCACTGGTGGTCTCTGCAGCTGAGACAGACATCAACTATCACATTCCAAAGCAGTACTTGTCTGCCTGTGTGTAACATGTCCAGCAGAAAACCTGTCCTACTTGGTTTGTCTGGTACCTCTGGTAAGAAAATGTCACCAGGGTACTCGCTCTGACTGCTCACTGCCCTCCACATTTGTTCCTCCTTGAGCACACATCAGGACATTTGAAGTGCCCGGTGACAATCAAGGCCTGCAATCATGAGGTGGCTTCTGGTTGTTTGAATGAAGCTTTATCCACTCCCTCTTTCTGATCACACTGCCCATAGCAGACATCCACTGTGTCTCTTTTGGTGTCCTCTCCAATTTTGGCCCATGGCTCTGAACTGCCTCCTCGCATGGTTCATAGCAAGGCTCCACTCACTCATGTCCCTTTTTTGCTTCCAGGTCAGCCTCTTTACCTTGTCCCATGTTTGCTTGCATGGTTCTTCCCAGGTTTGGGGAGTGGGCAATTTTGTGTTTATCTTCAAATCCCTAACTGCAATTCACTCACCTTGTGGATGCTGAACCCTCCACTCACTGTTTGCTTGTGTGGTGTTATTATCTTATTTTGTCATGGTGCTCTGGCATACTGGGATGGCAAGACAAACTGGGGGAAAGGAATGAAAGATGTCTTCCTTAAAAAGCTCACAGGCAAGCAGGCATCTGTCTACTCCTTCCCTGCTCTCATCTTACCCTTAATGACTTATGTCTTTCCTTGTGGTTCATGTTGCAGAGGTACAGGGGAAGATGAGGCCCAGGAAAACTCTTGCTGGAGCAGGTGCTTTAGAGTCAGTTGTCCACTGACACTGAGAGCAGAAGCCTGGGGCTTAGAAGATCTCAGCCAGTTATATTTTTGGCTGCCTTTTATAATAATAAAAACAAGCAGATCCCTATAAAACTTGTTTATACTTCCTTCTCACTGCTTTTGAGTGGGAGTGGAGAGATGGGATTTAATAGCCTGGGTATTTTTAATGAAATTAAATTTGGGACTAAAGATGGTAGTTCCCAAAATAATAGAGACAGCATTTACAGCATGAGGATGTTGTGGCAGTGGAAATGGTACTGTTGCTACTCTATATTTAGTTGACTTAAAGCATTCATTTGAGATGTAGGTGACTGATTCAAATCCATTTTCTCCGCAGTTCAGACCAGAAACCTGAATTTGTCTCAGACTGCTTAAGTGTTTAAATGCTATATGGACCTAATCCTCTAAATAAAAATAATTAAATAAGAAAGCAAATAATTTAAATAATTCGTGCCAACTTTTTCCAATTGGAAATTGGAAAATTTGAATTGGAATTTCTAAAATTTACCTGAATTTACAGAAAATTGCAGTTGCAAGCAAACTTTTGCCATTTATGTAATGAGGTATCTCCTGAGGACATGTGTTTTTGATATTTCCTTGGTCATTTGGCTTATTTCTTACCAGAACTCAACTATTTTCATGATATTGTAATACAGTTTTCTTTTTCTTATATGATGTCCTGTGCTTGTTGAAAATGCTACAGTTTACTTGAAACGAAACGAAAGGTTCTTGTCTGTAAAATACAAGAAATGAGATTCTTGTCTGTAAAACTTGTTCTCTTAAACTGCTCAGTCCTATTACTGACGCTTCTGATTTCTTGGAACGTCCAAGTGAAAGACCCTGTAGTGCTACCACCATGTGGCCATAGGAAAGGATTTCACCCTAAAGACTGTCTCGGGTAAAAAAGCAGCTGGGAAAAAAAAGTGTCCCTCACTTGGAAAATTTGAAGTAGCTAATAAATACGTTCTTTCCCCTCAGTTCTACTAAAAGAAATTTCAGCTTTAAAACCCAAAACCTCCAAACCAAAACCCCAAACAAAACACCACAAACTTAAATAAAAGAAACCTTAGAACAGTAATGGAAAATGTGAATTGAATAAACATTTGAAGAACCTGCTAGCTATTTTTGTTTGGTTTTCCTTGATTGTTTTCCTTTATTTTGGAAATCTGTTTCATAGAATTGCAGAAAATACATTTTGTTATCAGCATTGATGGTATTGAGATTGGAAGAATGCATTGGCATAGTTGGAGATCAAACATATTGTTGGTAAAATCTCACTGGGGTCAGGCAAGGATGTATTTGATTATAAATATCAGTATAATTTTGTTATTTGGGGTTTATTTACTGTGTCAGAAGTATTTACTACCCTTATGATTTCAAGATCTCATGTAATATATGCTGTACTTATTGAATATATACTACAATTAGTAAATGCGTTTCTTGGTACACTTTGACTTAAATGCTTCATTAAATTTGCATTTTATGCCAACAGCACAGCAATTCTGTTAAATATCCAAAGTTTATACAAATGAGAAAGGGTCTGTAGTAAAGTAAGATTCCTTTTCAGCAATGGGAAGAAAGTGGTATATTTTTTTCTCTCTTTTAACATGCAGAGGAATTGAAGTCCTAAAGAAGAAAGTGTGTATCCTGTATCTCCAAATAAGCAACAACTTAATCCATGGCAAAAAAAGTGCTGTTAAAACCTGCTTCTGTCATTATCAGATGGAATTCCTGAGAAGCAGAAAATATGGGAAGGGGTTGTGCTGAC
The DNA here is from genome assembly GCF_017639235.1 of Corvus kubaryi. Taxonomy (NCBI): domain Eukaryota; kingdom Metazoa; phylum Chordata; class Aves; order Passeriformes; family Corvidae; genus Corvus; species Corvus kubaryi. The sequence continues at coordinate 7,425,326 of NW_024581127.1, read as the reverse complement.
ACTGCCTCTTGCATGGTCTGCACCTGTACTGTTAATGACCAATTCCCATCAAAAGCACAATGGCTTTCAGCAATTTTCTACAATGTAGGATTGCAGGACCAGCTTCCAAAGAGGATTAAACTGCACCTCTCCATGCCAGCGTAATGAAGCTTTATTTTCAAAGATTGCTGTAACCCTCCAGCAACTCCAGTATTATCAGGCTGTAGGATCAGAAAGACACTTCCTTTATGCTTGAGTATGCAGCTGGTGCAGGGATTTCCAGTATATCCTGTGGCAATTTTACTTGACACCTTTTATACAGTGCGTATTTGCCAAACTTAAATAATAGAGAAGGGAAGAAATCATTTGATGCCGGTTGTGATTTAGAACCTGACAGCTTAATGAGCACCATAAAACATTACCTAATGCTGTTTCTGCAAATTGTATCAAAATATTTACTCTGTTTGAATGACTGCCAGGGTGAATTTTATTTGGGAAACATTTTAAATTCTTCTCTTCTTGTTCTATTTTTAAAATATTTTATAGATAAGGCCAGGGTGGAATCCAATTTAAAATAATCTGGTTTCTTAGATTAGGTAACATGAATAAGGCTGGTTGTTTTCTAGCACATTTATTTTATTAAGACAGTCTTAAATTTAAGTCAAAAGTAACAGGGGAAGCTGTTTAAAAGATCTTGTAAGATTAAAAAAATCAATTTTCTAAAAAAAGAAAAAGAGGTGCATGAAGAGAGGTGCTCTTGCTGGGAAAGGATTTCAATAAGACTGTTTGGTTTAGTTCCAGCTTGTGTATTAAACAGTCACCATGTGTTAAGCTGGAGGGTAAGTTTGGAGTTACCTATTCTGTTTAGATGCCATGTGCATATGCTTTTCGAATGAGTGCATCTCAACCAGAACGAGCTGCCTCACACAAAGCACCCTGCTCTCGGTGCAGCAGAGACCCTTGTACAAGGGGATGTGTCAGTGTCTGCTTCACTCTTTGCTTGCTGAACCCTCCTTTCCCTGACTGTTTTGTATGTAATGGTGCAATATTACTATGAAAAGGTTTAGAGAGAGATGTTGGAATCATAACTTCCTAACTCTTTCCTTTAAAATACATCATGACCAAATAACTGTACTGATTGAGAGATTGAGCATCCAGCTCCCATTCCCAAGGCCTTTGCTCTTTCTTTGCTGGAAGAATCACAGCTATCAAATTCATGTTTAACAATATTTACGCCTTAGAGTACGTATTCTTCCCTGTCCTGTACTGCTGCTGACTGGAGTGGTGCTGGTCTGCCAGCCTGGCACATCCTTCAGCTTTCAAGCTTTGAATGTTGATGGAACTATTACTGCTAAAAAAAAAAAAAAAAAGGGCAATTAATGTGATATATAAAGAAAACATGTCTTGCTGCAGTAATGCTGAGTTTAGTTGTGCATGTTTGTTTTTACAGTGGTCTACTTCCTTTTTGCTGTCTGTTGCCAGCAAAATAGCACTTATCTGTAATATGTAATTCTCAACAGGAAAGAAGGAAATTGCTAACCAGCAGCACAAGGGATACAATAAATGATGCTTTTGCAAGTACCGTTTTCAAATTTATGCAGATGCAGAAAAAACAGGTCATGTGGAAGAGACTGGTAACCTATAGAAACTTAGTGATTTTTTGAAAATTATTTATGCATGTTAAAGTTACTGATAAAATGCACAGGATGCTGGATTGGTGTGTAAAACTGCTTTTGGTTTCTGTGATGTTGTCTTGCTTAGAAAAGCAGGTCCACTGAGGAACATTTTTTTAACTCCCAGTTCCCAGTGAGGGGAATGAACACAGTTGACAGAATTTTCTCACTGTATTTATGTGTTCAAATTGTTGCTGTTTGCTTATTGGCATTAAATCAGTGGTTACTTCCTTTCCCTGCTTCCCTTCTCTTACAGTTTTCATTCCCAACAGATCAGTCTTTTTCTTACAGGTTTGTCTAGTAGTATGCACACTGTAAAAAAACTCCTATAAGAAGATTGAGAAAATGTGTAAGCACTCTGTCATGGTTTAGGAACAGCACTCCCCAATTTAGTGCCCCCTTGCCCCAAGACTGTCCCAAGCCAGATGCCACTTGCTTGCTCCCCCTGCCTTCCTCCCTTGCCACTTCCTGCTCCACGGATAGAGTTGAGAAAAAGGTGAAAGTTAAGGGTTGAGATAAGAACAATTTACTGGAAACAGCAATGAGATAAGAAAGCCAACAGTAACAGCAACACTATTAATACCAAAAATGTACGAAAGAGGGTGATTTACATGCAAAGATGCTACTGAGGACTCTGATGACAGGGTTTTCCCCTCCTGCTATGATTTTTCTCGACTGAAGCCATGCCCTTCTTCCTGGAAGCAAGAATCCTTTACCTCCACCTCCTGGCAGTGACGTGAGGTAGTGTAGAATAACAACCTAGGCATGCCTACATGGCTCCAGGCTCCACTCCCTCACAGCTACTGTGAAAATTTTGTCCTGTCTCTTGCAGAAAATGTGTTATCTTCCCTCCTTCTGTCATCTTCTGCTGCTATTGCCTCATTCATGTGCTCCACTGGTAACCCATCCAGGCTCACTCTCTCTATTCTGTTTTTCAATACTGATTGTTAATATATTATTTCCAATAGAAGTATAATGTAGTTACATTTCTAATTACAGTTTTATATTGTTATATCTATTCTGCATTATACATGTTACTAAGTCTGTTTCAGCTTGCATATTATTGCTCAGCTTTTTACCAATATTTTACTACTGAACTGTTAGAATTTGCAGTTCTGTTGTGTGTTTTTAAGCAGTTACCATGTTTTAGAGGTGGCTGTGTTGCAGCAGTATATGATATGTTTCTTCTACTAACATTTTTGGAAAGTTTTCAAAATAATTTTTGCTCATTTATGCGTAATTAAAGCAGAAATTAGAAAACTTACTAAAATACCTGGTAATATAATCTTATTTAGTCAACATGACCACTTACCTGGTCTTTCCCACAAAGTTATCTTTATTCTTTTGTCATCAGCCAAGATTTTTTTTTTCTTATTTAGTTTTTTCATTTGTTTGGAAAGTATTTCTTGCCTATCAAAAATAAAAAGTAGTGACATAAGTAAGCAGCTTGGGAGAATTCGTAAGTCTGTATGACAGAGATTTCCTTTATGCCTATAATGTCAAATGGTTTATGTCTATCAGTGCCATGTTGCTGATATTTGTAACACTAATGGCTATCTGAAATCGAAGCAGTCTGTACTTTTCTGCTCCTTCTTCCAAGTTGTCCTACCTATCAGGTAAGCATCTTCTTATTGTAGGGCAAAATTCCTCTGCATTTTGAAAGATGAACTTAGACTGTATTATAATTTTTGAATTGTTAAATACTTATGACCTGCTCAAATTTGCTGAAGTATAAAATGAAGTGTGCACATGCACTTTCCTGAATATCTTCCAGTTTGTATCTTTTATGGAAAACATAACCAGACAGCCGGTCTCCACATTGTGAAAACCAGTCTCTTTCTGTGATTAAATTATGAGAATGTCCTGTTGAAATTCTCCATGGACCAAGGTGGTTTTCACTAGTCATCAACAAACTTGGGTTTTGGCACTCTGGTCAGCCTTTGGTCTCCAACTATGCCCAAATACCAGGGAGAAATGGTTAGCAGGACTGATGATGTTGTCCCGTTCCCACATACCAACATTGCAACTTAAAAAGGAAGCCTTATTATTTATATTGAAGAGGACTAAATTCAAGGAGGTGGCAGGAGCAGCCTTTTCTACAAAGCTTCCATATAGCGCAATTCACCATCGCTCTGAGCCCAAACAATGCACGTGGTGCCACTCTGTCTGCTGTCGAACAATTTCAGCTTGCTTTTTTTAACAGGCACGGAGAATAGCTGTGTGATTGCAAACTTGGTCTGTGTGCTGCAGCAAATAGCCTCTAACTTATTTATAGCAGCATGCATTTTGGAAATTACAGCATTTTTATCCCCTATGGACACAGCTTATTATTTGCTTGGTTACTTTACAATTGTGACTGTTTTTGCCACCCACTATATATCATTCTTCAGTGGTTATTTTCAACCACAAATGGAGGTGTTGGCTTTGTGCAGTTCTGTAATACACAAGACAGTGCTTCCAAAGTTCCTGGAGCCCAAAGTCTGTAAACATTGTTTTTGGACTACACTATTAGTTTTTCATCCCAGATAGGTACTTTAGAGTTTAGTTAATGTAATGATACCATGAGACAGGTGTTGGTTTTCAAAGTACAGCTAATCCATATTAATGAGGCACCCTGGGCAGCATTTGGTACAGAAAATACAACATAGACCTAGGAATACGGCCGCAGCAGTGCACATGAGCCTGCTTATCAATTTTTCTTCTTAGTTTTTGCTTCTGTCATTAGTTTAAAGTAGCAGTGAGTTATGAGATCTGATGACCTTTGGAAGAAAAAACCCTCACAAACTAGTAGCATTTACTGATAAAAAAAGTTTTGCCAGTTCTATTTTCCCAGGGCATCGTGATAAATGAGAGATGGAATATGGTGTGTAAAACATCTTGGGAGAACAAAGCAGACCATAGGTGGCCTGGAGCTTCTTTGGCAATGTCAGAGTCTGTAAATACTCTTTAAGCCACACTTTTTCTCATATGTGGACGTGCACACATACACGATAGGAAAAAAAAGGCTTGGGAAACTTATTTCTGCATTGGAAGGCTTGAGTGTTGTCTGTAGGAGATGAGTAGGTTAACTCTCTCTTTTCTCTTAATCCAGGTGCTAGCTGTCAAGAACTGCAGAAACTAGAATTATAAACTCATGACTTGGCAGAAGAATTAAAATTGTTTCTAGTATTTGGTTCTGAGATTGATGAGAATAAATTACTTGAATCTCTGTGTGCAGCATATTAGGAATTTTCCCCCCCACCTTTGAGAAAGCCTTGCTGTTAGCACACAGTTTCACTGAAATACCTCTAGCAAAGTGTAATTAATTTCCTCAATAGCTAGACAAAACTCACAGAATCTCAGCCGGTCCAGATGCAGAAGATTATGGATTTTATTGAAAACTCTTAAAGCGTTCCCCAACATGTTTCACTCATCAGTGATTCTTGGTGAAGTGGATGAGGTAGGTTCATGCCAGTTACACAAGCATGTGGTACTTTTCAGGAGTACAGGGAACTGTACTTGACTAAACCACAGAGCAAGTTGCAGATGTTTCTGGCTTAAAGTCCGGTTGGTTTGACCTGTACCTGTAACAGAGGTAAGGGTTAGATGAAAAAACAGTCCAGGTTATTGTAGCAGTATAACTGCTTTCATTAGATTGGGTGTAACTGTGCGCTAAACCCTCTTGTCAGCATAATGAGTTGAGCTGCAGAGCTGTGCTGATGTGGCCTTTGATTTCATTTTGGGAGACAGGTTTGGCCTAAACTAGCTCGTGGGCTCTGCATGGCAATCCTCTGAGAGGTGTAGACTTGCCCAAAGACAGAAGCCATTTAGTTTCTATGTTGAGAAACTGAATTAATGATGTTTGGGACCAAATGTGAATTACAAGTCTTCATATAACATAGATCTTACTCAGGAAAATTAATGCTATGATATAACCATGGAGTGGTAATTATTCACCCCTCTGAAATAGTTTCAGTAAGTGAGTCTGAGAAGGGATACAGCTAGGGAAACACTGCAGATAATATATATCAACCTCGAGCTCTTAGAAGGCATGAGTCAGGCCTCCCACAAATAATTATTTTAAAGTTGTTCTTAATTTTTGGTTTATGTCTTTCTGCGTTACTTAGTTTTTGGGTTCACATAATTTTTTTTTTTTTTATTTGGCAGATTAGGAATTTTTAATTAAACCAACTTCTTTTTTTAATGGCAATTGATCTTCTTGTGTAACTGTAACTACAAGAACCAAGACACTAAGTATCAGAATGATGATAAAATTGTTGATATTAGTGAAGCTGGAGATTTACAGAATTATTTCACTGATAATTCCTCTCAGTCTGCTGTATAACATGAAGATTACTCAGGCTGGAGGCCAATAACTAGCCATGTGCCCCAGTGGTCAATAATGGGTCCAGTCCTGTTTAACATCTTCATTCATGACCTCAGTCATGGGACAAGAAAGTACCTTCAACAAGTTTGCCACCGAGTGCGAAACTTGGAGGAGTTGTTACACAGAGTGGTTGTGCTGCCATCCAGAGTGACCTCAGCAGGCAGGAAAAATGGTGTGATGGGAACCTCATCAAGTTCAGCAAGAGAAGTGCAAAGTCCTTCCCTTGGGAAGGTACAACTCCAGGAACCAGTACATACTGGGGCCACTGGGATGCAAAGCAGCTTGCTAGAAAAGGCCTATGGGGTCCTGGTGCACTCCCAAGTTGAACATGAGGCAGAAGTGAGCCTTTATGGCAAAGAAACTGGATGGTGTCTTGAGCTGCATTAGGCAAGCAGGTGGCAGGATGCAGTCCTTCTCCGCTCAGCCCTGGTGAGGCCAGACCTGGAGTGCTGTGTCCAGTTTTGGGCTGGACGCAGCAGTTCAAGAGACAGTGCAGGGAAGGGTCCCTAAGATGCTGAAGGGACTGGAGCATCTCTTTAATGAGGAAAGGCTCAGAGAGCTGGGACTGTTCAGCCTGGAGAAGAGAAGGCTCAGAGGGATTTCATCAATGTGTAGAGGGGCAAAGGGTACAGGGCCAGGCTCTTATCAACAGTGCGCAGTGACAGGACAGGGGCAGTGGAACACTAACACACAGGAAGTTCCTTCTGAACATCAGGAAAGAGCTATTTACTGTGAGGGTGACTGAGCACTGGCACAGGTTACCCAGGGAGGTTGTGGAGTCTGTTCTTGGAGATACTTAAAAGCTGTCTCTGGCCATTGATGATTTATTTAGTCACACGTTTTTATTTGAAGTCACTGGTCGAGGGGGAGGAGTGGGTGTTGACTGCAGCTTGGAATAGGCCCAAAAGACTGATAAAATTAATTCTGTTACTCCTACCCACCAAACCCCCGACAGATGCTTTTCTTCCCCTGATGCTTTCTGTAACTCCTTGTCAGCCTATTTAGATGCCATTATCCAACCAGGGCACAAAACCAGGTAAATTCCTACAAAGCAAGGTAAGGCTTTTAAGACTGAGTGTGGCCAAACTGTGTAGGGTATTCAGCTGCTTTGCTGCTACTAGGCAGCACAGCCATTCTGAATTAAAAATTGTGTGGTGCTTAGAGGCAAAAATAAATAACATAAATAAACATTTAAATCTTAAATAACATGTGTGTTATTTAAGACTAATTTATTCTCCTATTCTGCTCACTAATATGCTAACAAAATTGACAGTTCTTGCTGCCTCTCTTTTCAGGTGCACTTGTGTGGAGCTAGGACAGAAATAGCAAATGAGTATAATTTTTGTATCCAGTGTTTTGCAGCAAGAAGCAGAGGCGATAGTACTAAAGCAACACTTAGGTTGTATGTATATGCCCTTACTGGGTAAGGAGCATCTGGTAACACTGTCCCTGCTGTTGTATTTGCTTGCCTGATTTTTCATAAAGATAGATAGATAGATAGATAGATAGAATGTTCAAGAAAGAATTTAAAATTCTAGGCAGGTATTGCTGTTGTGCTGGAAGAACTGCAGTGTAAGTAAAGACCCATATATTTTAAAAGGAAAAAGGGGGGTTGGGAAAGTGTTCTAACAGTATTCAGTAGCTGTTAAAACTTGCCTTAATAGATTTTGGAGTCTGTGTGTGGTCACTGCTGCCATGGCTCTGTCAGCATTTTAGGCACGATAGCAGCCAAGCAGGGACGCAGATGTCTTTTGCTTTGTGAACTTGCTGAACGTAGCCATGATTTATGGACACTGAAATGTGAAGTATGATGAGAACCAATCATGGAGCATTTTTTAATACAAAACCAAAGGTCTTTTTCCTTCTGTGATAGCTGTCAAGAAAGGCAAATTTTCTATTTTCCTGTCTTAGCACTTTACAAAAATTTTTTTTTTTTGCCTAAAAAACTTAAAATCCAGCCACCCAGCTTGGGTGAGAAATAACAACAGCCCCCCAGTTCTTTAAATACTGAAGGGATTGTTCTGAAAAATACTGAAGCTGTATTTTGAATAATCTGCTTTGAGACTTGGCAGGCTCTGATCTCATGGAAAAGGGAACATAATGTGGTCACACTGTGAGAGCATGTACCCACTTAACCGAGAAATTGAGATACGACTCTAAAGGCAGAGAAATAACCATTGGGTACAACAAAAAATGCCCATAATTTATTAGTGTTTTGTAACTTTTCATTAGTAGGGTAAGAGGAAAAAGGCTTAAGCAATTTTTCTTTGATTAATGATCTTATTAGAAGAAATGAAGGATTACGTACATGTCCTCTGAAACCTCTTGTTCTTTATTTTCAGAGTAGTTAGCAGGCCTTGCAAAGGCAGTGAGGTAGTACTGAATGATTTTCCTAATTCCTATAAAACTGGGTAAAGCATTTCTTTATGGAAGTGCTCAACATGCATGTTTAACCTGTCTGAAATCTTCTGGAAGTAATGAGTGTTATTTTAAATACTAAAATTTTTTAAAAATTATGATCTACAACATGAAATCCCTGTCAGAGCTTTCAGGTCTTTTCCATACATCATAAAGAAATGTAGGTAGCATACGAGTGTAATTTATCTGCAATTTGTACTCATTAACTTCAAGTATTCACATAGAGATCCTAATCTCAGTGGTAATTATAAGTTGATTACTAATCTGTCCTTCCACTTGGGGAGTTCAGTTATGTCTTTTCCAGTGACTTTATACATTTGAAGTCATCTAAAAGTGTTTTAATCTTTCAGATTATGTTTCAGAGTAGTGCCTGCACCACCTTGCTCATCTTTGGGTCCCTGGTGCCAGACCAGTCTATTACCACCTAAGTACTAGATTTTGTTCCCCCTGAAGCCTTTCAAGACTGTTCTTGGCAGCTGGCTTGACAGGGCTGCTGGAGATGAGACTGAAACGCACTCTGCTTCCTCCAGACACAGCTCAGTAAACAAGCTGTGATCCTCTGCTTGGCAGGAGGCAGAGCTGCTGCTGCTGCCAGCCTGGGAGGGGATGCAAAGCAGCAGTGATGCGTGGCAGCAAATACAATATCCTCCACTGGGACTTTGACTTGAATCACGCATTGCTGTAATGTGGAGGTTTCTGAAATACTTGCCTGCTTCTGCAAGACGTATTAAGAGAATGCTAAGCTTGGGCCTGGAGTATACACCAGTGCTGCACTTAGCTAAAATTAAACTATAGTAAGCGAGTGGGAAGGAATAATGTATGGCAAGAGTAGACTTAAAGGCTAACTTGCTCAGCAGTGATTTAAGCTTAAACAAATAAAATGAAGAAAGGAGGTTTGAGGTGATTTATTGTAGAATCATAGAATGGTTTGTGTTGGAAGGATCATTAAAGATCATGTAGTTTCAATGCACCCACCATGGGCAGGGACATCTTTTCGCTAGACCAGGTTGCTCAGAGCCCCATCCAGCTGGGCCTTGAAGAGATGGGGCATACCTCCAGGGATGGGGCATGCACAGCTTTTCTGGGCAACCTGGTCCAGTATCTCACCATCCTGTGATTATTTCCATGACCTTCCTCTGGTCTCAGTCCAACAGGTCCACGTCCTTCTTGTGTTTTGGGCCCAAGAGCTGCATGCAGTACTCCACGTGGGAGTCTCAGGAGGACAGAGTAGGAGGGCAGAATCAGCTCCCTTGACCTCCTGGTCACACTGTTTTTAATGCAGCCCAGAGCACAGTTGGCTTTCTGGGCTGCAAGTGCACATTGCTGGATCATGTTGAGTGTCTTGTCAACCAGTACTCCCTCCTCAGGGCTGCTCTCAATCCCTTTTCTGCCCAGCCTGTACTTGTGCTTGGAATTTCCCTGACCCATGTGCAGGACTTTGCACTTGTCCTTGTTGGCGTTTGTGATGTTCACATGGGCTTATCTCTTAAGCCTGTCGAGGTCCCCCTGGATGGCATGCCTTCCCCCCAGTGTGTCAACTGCACTGCTCAGCATGGTGTCATTGGAAAACTTGCTGATGGTGCACTCAGTCCCACTGCTTTCACCATCTCTAAGCTTCCTTTTTGTGTTTGAGTTTGTCCAGGAGCTCCTTGGTCACCCACTTAGGCCTTCTGGTGTTTTTGCCTAAATTCATCAGAGTGATCCTTGAGTATTAACCAGCTTTCTTGGGCTTCACTTCTCCATGGTCCTTCTTAGGGCTTTATCCCATGGTCCTTTCCAAGCAGATCTCTGAACAGGCCAAAGTCTGCTCTCCTGAAGTCCAGGGTAGTGAGCTTGCTGTGTGCCCTTCCCACTGCCCTAAGGATCTTGAACTCCACTGTTTCATGGTCACTGCAGCTCTGGCTGTCCTTGAGCTCCACATTTCCTGCAAGCCCCTCCTTGCTGGCAATAACAAGGACTGGCACAGCACCTTGGGAATGATTGGGATTGTTCAGCCTGGAAAAGAGAAGGCTTCAGGGTGACCTAAATGCAGCCTTCCAGTACTTGAAGGGAACTTACAGGAAAGATGGGGCAAGACTATTTTCAAGAGCATGTAGTGACAGGACAACGGGGAATGTGTTCAAATTGAAAGAGAGTAGATTTAGATTAGATATCAGGAAAAAATTCTGTATTGTGAGGGTGGTGATGCACTGAGGTGGTGAGGCACAACTGAGGTTGCCCTGGAAAGCTGTGGATGCTCCATGCCTGGAAGCATTCAAGGCCAGATTGGATGGGCCTCTGAGCAACCTGGTTGAAGGTGTCCCTGCCTACGGTGGGGGGTTGGAACTAGTTGATCTTTAAGGTTGCTTCCAACCCAACCCATTCTATGATTCTGTGACCGCTCCTCCTTGGCTCCCCTATCACTGAAGACAGACATTACCATCAACGCATTGCAGGAGCCTCCTGGATTACTTATTCCCTGCTGTGCTCTCTCTCCAACAGGTATTGGGGTGGTTGAAGTCCCCCCTTGAGGGTCAGGGATTGTGAACATTGCATCTGCTTGGTCTTCCTGGTCAGGTGACCTTGAGTAGGCCACCACTGTAATGTCACTTGTCCTTGCTGTCCTGACCCATAAGCTCTTGGTCTGCTCCTCATCCCTTCCCATTTAGAATTGGTAGAGTTTGCCTCCATTTTCTTCGCACCATAGATCAAATTTGAAAGGTCTTTCTCTGAGAATTTTCCATTCACATAAGAAAAAATAATCATGCTAGATGTTAGTTCTTCTTCTAGCTTTGTTAATCAGCCTTTAGATCTATGAATATTCCTGTGGCAAGGTATTTAATAACCCTAATATTCGTTGAAAGGTGAGGATTTTCCTCCTTTAAAGTGAATTAAAAACTGTTCAGGAAGATCATTGTTCAGATCCTTGATAAGATTGCAGGCATACTTTGGCATCTGTACTTTTACATAGTCAGTGCCAGTATACTCATGTGCAGTCATATGTCTTGTTATCTAGTGTGCAGAGCAGGCAGGCCTGCCTTATTTAAATAAGGCTCTATGTAGATACAAATACTAGAAATTCTTGTGCTGTTTTAAAATAAAGTATCTGAGGATAAAGTCTTCACAAGTCTTTAAGGTTACTTGTTCTCAACTTGTTTGCCAAGAATAGAAGTCATAACTTTAAGACTTCCAAAATCTTTCTGACTAGCTCACACATAAGGAAACATTCGATTTGTGGGTTCAATTATTTTTTCTGGCATTAAACACATCATTTTTTTAATATTCTGGAGCTTTCTTCTGTAGCTGCTTAACATAGTAACATTCTAGTATTTTTAGCTTAAAAACTAAAATTGAAAGAGCGGTAGAGAGCATGCTGTTACTATCTTTGCTATTAGTGATAAAATGAACAATATTATTTGTGTACCATTCATGGAAATCCGGGGATTTGTTTATTTTAGAATACAATTTTCTTCTCCTCCTTTTTTTTTTTTTTTTTAACTAATTCACAGTCTTAAAACATACTAAACATTTCTTTCTCTTTGACTTCATTATGTATGACTTTATCTGTAGTATGGTCTGCGTGAGTTAAAGAACAATTGCTAGTTCTCTTATTAGCTTCATGCTAACCATTGAAAAATCGTAATACTCTTTGCAAGCAAAAATTTCAGTCCTTAGAAAAAAGTCTGCATATTTTGCATATTGTATAGTGAATGGTGTCCCTGCTCACTGCAGGGGGTTTGGAACTAGGTAATCTTTAAGGTCTCTTCCAACCCAGGCCATTCGATGATTCTGTAATAGGAAGCAGAAGAAGGTAACGCTTCTGATGTTGTGCTAGAGGGCTACTTTGGTGTCTTAAACATGCTCCCAAGGATGGTAATGTAAATAATAGAAGTGCCATTTCCATAAAGGGAAAGTTGACAAAAATCATTATTTGAAGAGGAGCAATAATCTACATGAAGTGATTTTTTTTTCTGCTGATAGATAGCTAATAATAGAGGTGCATGTACAATATCATGGATGTGTTAAATTTTCCCATACCCATTATTTGCACAAGCTAAATGTTTGTGAAATACAGACGTACAGCTGTGGTGTCTTGTTATTCTTCTCAGTTCCGCTAAGCCTTTGTGGTGGGGATTTAAAATTACAACTCCGTTGTTAACTGTCTTTGATTTACCTTTTGAAGGGACATAGGGCTTCTGTAATTCCAAATCCCACGCTCAGTTTTAGGTCTTGGTCGAAGTGGCAGCCTTGAATTGGGTGATGGTGGGAGGGAGGGGCGGGAGGGCACGTTACTGTGTTTTTGAAGGAGATAAATACCTTCGCTCAAAGTGCCAGGCTGTCTCCAGAGCAGCGCCATCTCACGCAGGCCGCTCCCGAGGTCAGGAGCCCGGTGGGCGCTGGCAGCGGTGGGGCGGGAGCCGCGTGACCGGCATCTCCAGGCTTCCTGCTGCAGCCATGCAGCGCAGGGCGAGCCACCGCTGGCTGCCGGGGTGAGCGCGGAGCCATTCTTCCGCCTTCACTTCCTCGGCTCTTTAGCCCCCATTGAGCGTGGAACAGTGGCGGGGGACAAAAGCTGTATACACTGTACAAACAGAGCACTAAAGCGGCAGTACACTGACTCATTCTTCGCTCTGTGTGAGAACTGAGGGGGACTCTATTCACCGCCTTTGTGCCGGTGTCTGTCAACAGCGCTGTTTGAGGCCAGCCCCATTGTGCCGGCCAATGTTTCTTATTGACCCGAGTCTGTGCCCGCAATGTTCCCAGGGTCGAAGTTGCGAGCGAGAGAATGTTTGAAAAGGGGTAATCGTGGGCTAAATGCGTTTTGCTGCATTGTCGTCTGACCTATTAAATCTAAACTGCGGTCCGCGTTCATGCAAACAGGTAATTATGTAGTCACAGCTGCAGCCATTGACATCTGGTTACCGCCCCGTGGAAAAAGGGGATGGGGTGCTCGCCTCTCCCTCCAGACTCTCAAGCGCTGAACTTTAATGATATTAACTGAAAATAGAAGGTGGATTAACAAGACTGACAGGTCAACAAGGTGGATACTTTATCCAAGTAGGCAGAAATAAGTCTGAGTGCAGTTGCTTGGGTATCTCTGCTGCCTTATGCATCAGATTTTTCCCATAGCTGCAGGCTTGGCTGGGCTCTAGAACCAGTTATTATTTAAGGGTTTTAGATCAGGAGAAGTGGCAAAATACTTCTGTCATCCTGTTGTGCGGAACAGTTCTGTAAACAGCCACTTTTTTTTTTTTTTTTTTGGTAAAGCAAGCAACTTACAGTGGTTCTGGTCCCCATAGGAAGAGTTGCCAGGATTTCCAGATAACAAACCTTCGTTATCAATAAGCCAGCATTTCAAAATTTAGTGGTAAGTGTACAAGGGTGATAAAACATTCCTGGCCATAAATTATTTTAGGAAACTGTTTCTTCTTTTAATGTACTTTGGAACTGGGGGCATAGTATTTGCATGTAAATTAGTCTGACACATGCTCTTTCTCATCCCCCTCTGCTCTCTCCCTTTCCACTGAGAGGGAAGAGATGTCTACATAACATACAGAATTATTAAAACAGCCTGCTTTTCTGTCCTGCATAACTTTCAGTGGTGGGATAAATAACCACTATAGAAATTAGGAGAGAGGGTTACAGGCTCCTGGGTGACTTCCATGGCACATCAAAGCTGGGAGCACAGTCAGTGCTGGGCAGCCCTGGGTTCAGGGGAGGAGTGCAGCCAGCTGATAAATCCCTCCTTTAAGGGATCACTTGCGGGAATGAATGGTTATCTGCTTCTCCTTGCATTTGCATCCCAGTGCTGCTCCTTAGGAGTCAATTATTCTGAAGCGCTGTTGCTATGTGGACTGTCATGTAACAGGGAGAGTAGGTACTACATGTTACAATAAAAGTATATAGGTACAGATATATGGATGTAATCTTCCAATATATGATCTTGTAACATTTTGGGAGGACTGTAATTGCCAAAAGAGTGAAATGTTCTCCTTTAAAGCTACGTCCTCTGTTACAGAGCAGAGAGCTGGTTCTTCACTCATGGAGCAGGGAGGCAGAAAAGATGGTCTGCTCAGATTCAAGGGAACCTGTTTGTATTGTTGATCTCTAAAATTACCTTGGATAGGCATCTGTTATGTAATCAGCTTTTTTTTTTTTTTTGTGGATTGACTTTTACTTGATTTCTACCTTTTTCTACTCCTTACAGACCTCTAGGGAATGGACTGACTTTCTTATGGAAAAAGCAAGGTTAAAATGTGCAAACCAAAAATATTTCAAGTGTATCTAGAAATGTGTTGGCATTACCGTGTTTTTCAGGCAGAGACTAGTAGGGAAAGACCAAGTCCATCTACCAGCAAATGACAGTTAAATTGCATCTTCACAGTTGTTTGATTCTGTGACTCTTCAATGCTTACTGCTGTAGGAAAGAATAAATTTTCTTAGCAACATTTCTAGGCTATACCAGGACTATGTACAGTCTCTTTGCTGCCTCTGCGTCAACACATTTTTTTCCAAATATATATAAAATTCTATTTGTGCATTCCTCAGTAGATGTATTAAGTTCATAAAAATACTAAATAGTCTTAGGAATTTGTTGTTTTTCTCTTATGTAGCTCTGTCTTCTAAACCCCTTGTCCATTTCTCTGCTTAAAAAAATAAGTGTTCAAAGTAGA
Organism: Corvus kubaryi; assembly: GCF_017639235.1. Taxonomy (NCBI): domain Eukaryota; kingdom Metazoa; phylum Chordata; class Aves; order Passeriformes; family Corvidae; genus Corvus; species Corvus kubaryi. Next base: position 7,410,237 of record NW_024581127.1, on the reverse strand, counting down.
GTATTTCCTTTTCAGTATCCACTGATATTTTTTAGTGTAAAAGGAACACCAAGGAATGGTGTAAATCTAAAGAACTCAATTGTCTGAAAGAGTGTTCTCCTCAGCTATATTATCTGTAGAGGAGATAAACGAGATTGAAGGTTTATCCTGTAAAGGTCTGTAAATGTCTTACACTCCTTAAAATACTTTAATTCTATAATACACTTTAATTCTATAACTGAGAAAACCCGTTCCACTTCAAATATGAAAAGTCAGGATGAATTTGAAATGAGAATTCTTAGCAGAGATCAAGAAGCTTCCTGGTTAAATTGGTTTTTTCCCTGTGTTACCTAATAAGTAAAACTTGATTAAACTTTTAATTTGGGTACTCTGGTTTTGATGTCGTGTGCATCCTGTGATGTCTCAGGTGTAATTCTGAATGTCTCTTTATGTAATTCAAAAGGAGTTATAAGAATACACTTTTCAAAGAGGCAGAGTTGACTTGTCTTTAGATAAGTCACCTAACTTACTGAAATAGGCATTAACCACTTCAGCATTCTTGTATGTTTGGAAGGTGGTGCTGCATAATGTAGAAAAGTTGAAAACTTAGATGTAGGAATTATTACGGGCTCAGTAGTTTGGAGCAATAAGGTAGTAACATCAATGTAATCAGGGGAAGTCTTGCATAGTATACATAGTTTAGCCTCATGCTTCAGCAAACAAGGCATTATAGACAAAATTCTTGTAGTTCTAGACAAAATAAGAGAGCAGAAATACAGACTTCTTGGATATGCACTGAAGACTGATTACCTGCACATGCAATATGTGTACTCAAGATCCTGGCCCTCACTTGGTGGAAAATAACTTCAGTGTGGGCTCTGAGGTTCTTTCTGAAGTTGTTGTACTTACTGGTAAAGTCAGCCCTGAATATGATGCATATTTATGCAGTTTACATATGGTGCATCTGTAGGCATAATCTAAATGGCCTTAGTTCATGTACCTTTCTTAGAAGGAGAATGAAGTGTGAGCCAAAAAGAAAAAAAGTTTCTATGAGAAATTAGTTAGCTTGTTTCAACAAAGGCCCCAGGATATCATAACCAATGTGTAAAAAAATCCAGCATGCTTGGCATGCATTGCCCCTGTGAGTTCAAAAGAACTCTATGGAAACTGAAATGACCTTTCTAAAACTGTATTTGAGGGCGTACCCTTTGAGTACGGGAAATAATGTTCCGATAGCAGCAAGTGGGACAGCCCTTTTCCGATACATGACATCTGTGGATTACAGCTATACAGAAAATATGGCAGAGAAGCATAGGAATGTACAGTACCTATAGATGAAGGCTTTCCTGCCACCACTGCTCCTTCCAGGATTTATCTTCATACAGCCTGTGGGAAAGGCTTTATGGTTCTGTAAACTCTATCCAGCTGAATGTTAGCCATTTTCCTTACAAAAATTTTCTTCAGGTTTTTAAAAAGTGCACTTATCTCAGCAGAAAACTGAAATAGCACAAAACATTTGAAATTATTCTTACTAAATTAAAACCAGCTCAGTTCCTAAGGCCAGTAGGTGATGTGCAGCATCATCTAATAATGAGACAACATTATGAACATGTTCATGTAACATATGTAGGGTTCTGGATGTGTTGAAATGAAGAACTCGGTGTTGCTTTAGAGAAACACAGCTATAGGGAGGATCAGATATTTTAGTTGTTAACATGCTGTCTGAAGCAAATAATTTAATTTCAAAAAGGGAAAACTTGTGCATAACCGAGATCAGATCAGTAATGGCTTTGGAAGACAGCTCTGGTTTTCCTGCCACTGGGGCTAATGCACAGTAAGAGCAAAGAAGTGGGATTAGTTTACAAATTGCCTCATTTATACTTTGTAAAATTCAAGATTTATTTCTGCAAAGTAGTCAAAGGCTCCATTGCGAATGCCTTTTATACTCTGCAGTATGAGGGCAGCTGGCTAGTCAACTACTTTTTCTGGTTTTGTAACTCTCTAAAGTTGACACAGTTTGCTTTTTCCTGTTGGTTTTATTGCAGGTGGACATTTCTCATATTCAAGTTCAGATGATTTTTCCCTCTAGTTACTAGAATGAAATTAACTTAGTTTTTCTCTCAGTCACACTTGACATACTGCTTTTCATTAGGGAAGATTTCCATGTACAGACAGGATGCAGTGCTTAAACAGGGTTTTCAAACAATAAAATATAGATGCAAACAGCCTCAGCATGGGTTTCCTTTTACCCCCTCTGACTCTTGTCACAGCTTCCCCTCATTCAGTCCAGTGGCAGTTGTTCTTTGTGTGAAACCAATAGATAGTATTGATAGATCAGCAAATGTTGTGCTTATGTTTCATCTCTTGTAAAATAAAAACGCAGCTCTGGATTCTTCAGATTTCCTCATTTTCCTTATTAAGAACATTGCTGCTGCTCTGCAGCCTTCAAAAATAAAATAAACTGTTTGGAGAGTTAAGAATTTGTAACAGCCTATTCTTGCTTTATTTTTTTTAAAGGAATTTCTGCTCTTTGACAAATTGAGGTATTTTTCTTTGAAGGAAAATATACATGGCAATACACACCAAATTAGTGTGGGAGGAATGCATATTCACTTTTAGAAATGCTGCTAAAAGTTATAGTGCCAACTACCTCATTAATTCATCTTCGTTTATGGAATTGGTGAGGTAAAAATGTTAAGGGCTTGGAGACTGCACAGCACAGGTAACAGGAAAGCTGCTCAGGGATTTTTAGGAAGAAGATGCTTATACCTTGGTGCTTCTGGAGAAGGTATGTGCAGTGGAGGGTTAACTCCCTGACACACTGAAGTGTCTTAATTAGAGCTTGGCAAAGAGCCATGGTCAATAGAAATATACAGTGCCTGAGACAGCAGCAATAACTGGTGGTTTGAGTCTCTGGCGAAGTCTCCTGCATTCAGCAACACACTCTGTCTCTGCCTACCTGTTGTGGGAAAGCAAGATACTGCTCAGACCTGAAACAAAGCAGCCGAGCATTTTCCCATCCAACTTCACCATTGTAGACTTTAAAAGAAAGAATGTGGAGATGGGGAGAGGGGGGAGACACCTGTCAATAAAAGTAGCTTTTGCAGCCACTCGCTGCACGTAGTGGCCTGCAGCTGAAGGAAAGGCAAATGAAAACTGCAGAGCAAATCTGGTTTTGCACACTGAAGGGATTGAGTGCAATACTTGCCTTAAAGTAGAAAAATGGGAGAATTTGAAGTTTGAGGCTGAGAAGATTTTAAAACATTGATGACCTCTGGTGATGCTTTTCAAACTGGGAATTACTGCATGTGTTTGAAGAATGAGGATGATTTCCTTTTAAGAATTATTAATAGATACTTCTTTGCCAAGGTTATAGCCTATTTACAGTCTTGATAGGAAAAATATAATATCAGGTTGCCCGATTAATCCTATATTGTCATAGGATGATGATGATGCAGATTAAATGTAAAACAAAACATCAAATCTGTTACTAAAAAATTAAATGTAAAGCTACTTATAGTTTCAGGACGAGGCTGCTGGATCTTACAATGAGGAATATAAAGATATGAATTTGGGATAAAACTGAGCTGATAACTTTGTATCTATAGAGACGCACATTCAGAGAGACAGTAGGGTACTTCTGTAGCTGGTGTGTCCATAAAGTGTGTAGAAAGGCTTTTCAGAATGTACAAAAAAGCCCAGAATTTGTAAGACTGCACCTTGGTATCTCTGTGAATGCTGACATTTCCCATACTTGTATGAGAAAAGAAGAAAATGTGTTGTAAGCTTGAGGGGTTTTCCAGAGGTACAAACAGTAATTGAGCTCTTCTATTTCTCACTGATTTTCAGTGGAAATTAAACACCTAAATCCAGTTTGTGAAGGCGTGAGAATTATCTCCTTTTAGGTACAACGGCATCAATAATGCATTGCAGTCTCACTATACAAAACCAGAGTACCAAAAATAGTCTTTACTGGTATTAATATTTAACAATATGTATTGGTTTTGCACGGCCTGGTTTTTGGTAGCAGGGGGGCCACAGAGATGGCTCCTATGAGAAGCTCCTGGAAACTTCCACCATGTCTAGCATAGCCAATCTCTGATGGCTCTGACAGATGGACATGCTGCTGGCCAAAACTGGGCCAATGAGAGAGGTTGGTAATGCCTCCGTGATGACATATTTAAGAAGAAAATCAAAGTCACACAGTTTTTGCTTCTAGTCAGAGAAGAGGAGGAGGTGAGAACATGTGAGGGAAAACAACATGGTGAACTAAGGTCAGTGGAGAAGGAGGCAGAGGAGGTGCTCCAAGCCCCAGAGCTGAGATTCCTCTGCAGGCCGTGTGCAGACCATGGTGAAGCAGCTGTGCCCCTGCAGCCCATGGGGATCCACAGCAGGTGCAGAGATCCACACACAGCCCATGGGGAGGTGCCCCTACCAGAGCAGGTGGATGCCTGGAGGAGGCTGTGATCCAGTGGAAGACCCAGCAGAGGGAGAGGGCCCTTGCTTCCAGGCTGGAGCAGCCTGTCCTTGGAGGACTGCGTGCTTTGGAAAGAGAGACCCACGGCGCAGCAGTTTTGGGAGAGCTGTGTGCCTGTGGGAGGGGCTCACGCTGCAGCAGGTGCAGTCGGACCCATGAGAGCAGACCCATGTTGGAGAGGTTTGCGGAGAACTGTCTCCCGTGGGAGGGACCCCACAGTCTCACAGGAGAACACTGCTGAAACAGGGAAGGAAATCCCAGGGATGGACTGACCAAACCCCTACGCCCTGTCTCCCTGTGCTGTCGGTGGGAAGGAGGGAGGGGCTGGGGGAAAAAAGGTGTTTTAAGGGCTTATTTGACTTCTCATTATCCTCCTCTGACTCTGTTAGCAAAAAATTCACTTTGTAACTTTTAAGTTAAGCCTGTTTTGCCCTTGAAGTGTTTTCTCCTGGTCCCTATCTCAACTAGTGAAGCCTTCATTAGTTTTTTTTTCCTTCTCTCCTCTGCCCAGCTGTGGCAGGGGAGGGTGAGCAAGCGACTCTCATGGGTGCCTGGCGTCAGGCCAGCGTCAAACCATGACACAATCAATAACAAGATTGAATCAAAACCACACTTGTGTGTCTCTTTAAATCTCTAGGTAGAGGTTTACTTCACTTCATCCAGGCTCTGTGTTACATAGTAAATCACATCAGAGGAGACTTGCAGGTCATGGCTGAGTTCAAGTCCTGCTAATTAGTGAGGCACTGAATGGTCATTTAATCCATGCCAGTTGTGTGCATAACAATAATGTGTTACTTTAGCACCTCACTGGAGCATTTCTGGAGTCTCTAACCTCGCCTATTGAGTGACAGCAGAGTGGCAGTGCCAGTGTTATCTATGTGTGTATCAGGCTGGTGGGTACCATTATGGACCTGTACAAGTAGGTTTTTGCTGTATAGAGAAATATGAAAAACAGCTGTGAGTTGGAATCTGCAGTTTGCCGTGATAAAAACCCACTTGGAATAAGATGGTAATGGTTCTGAAAGGCTATCTCTTGTTTTATGCTTTCTATTCACAAGTTTGACTTTTTGCCTGGGATTATGCATCACCTCAGATGAACCCATCACAACTTTCTGGCAGTGATAGTCCACCCTGCAAAGAAAAAAATATGAGCTGCTCCGTAGCATTCAATCACAGCCCTGACTGCTTGAGATGAGGACCTTCTTTGTGAAGAACATGACCTGCTTAGGTCTTTCTGTGTGAAGAAGGGTCACCTTCTGCTTGAAAAAGATGATCTCTTTTATTTTACAGTAAGCACAGATAGCAAAGAATTCTGAGTCCTATGGAAGATTTTCCAGTATGTGTTTGGAATTTAAGGAATTGAGCTTCTTGGGTTTACCCACCTGCATTAGGTCTCTGAGACAGCCAGCTCTTCTTGCGTGGCCACTTGGTTGTATGCCATGGATAGTTGAAGTGTCCCTGCCTAGTGAAGATGTGGGTTATCCCTTCCTACAGCATCCTTGAGCATGGATACGTTTTCTTCTGACCAGTCTGGTCTTGGGTACATGCAGCTACTTTCAAGTTAATTTTACTGCAGAAGTTGCGTGCTTACATTTTCTGGATATGTTTTCTAGGAGAGATATTGGATAGTCAATGATCTAGTTTGCTTTTTCAAATATTTGTGCAATTATTTTAAATAAAAATGGAGCAAAGTCAGTACTTAAATGTATTTCTGTAAACTGTTTGCATGTGTGTTTGTTTATTCTAAGGGATGTAGCAGATCTATGTAAATTGTATTTAGACACTTGTAAAAATAACGATTTGACCCAGGTGTCTGAGAGCAGTTGCCTTATGAAAGAACTGCTGAGGATCAATGAAGACCTACCATGAGAAAATACAAATTTGAATGTATAATGAAGATTTACAGTGAAAAATTCCATAGCTAAATTATTTGAAAATTAGGTATATAGCATTTATTTCACTCAGACTCTCAGTGTTTAATGTCAACATGTTTTGTGGACAGAAGGGAAGAAGTCAATGTCAGAAGCTTGACATCAATAAATGTTTTTGTGCCATCTCCCTGGCCTTCTGGTAGCAAACTAGGAGGGCAGGAGCTATACAACACATGTGAAACTCACTTTAAAATCATACTGCAGTAATTATCTGAATGAAAAGGTTCAGTGAGTTTGCTTCCATAGGATGCTGCCTTTTTTAATGGTAGCTGCCAGTATTTTCATTATTGACCAGGGTGATGGAATACTGAATGTGCTCATTAAATACGGAGGTGATGTCCAGCTGAGAGTGGCTGCTAATCCAGTTTGAGGTTCCTTTAAACTGTAATATAGCCTTAGACTTCAAAATTAAGTTGACAAGTTGGAGGAGGGGTCTGAAAAAAACCATTGGCAATCAGAAGGTACAGTTGCAAAGTGTTGGACATAGGCAGAGATGGGGATTGAATAGTAGACAGTGATTCTGCAGAGTAAGGTCTTGCTGTTATTGTAGTTAAAAAGCTATATATAAAGAAAGAAAATCATGTGTGTCTACTCCTCCCTCCCTTCCCAAGAAAAAGAAAGTAATAAGCAATAACTTCTCTGGATAAATATAAAGGGTATTTTTGATTAGTGTTATTATTTTGATCCATGATGACTTTTTTCACCTTTCCCATGACTGTGATCCATAAAGCTCCTTACTCCATCCTTCATCTCCAGTTGAGAAACCAGTGAGTCTGTCCTTTTGTCAAGAGGATTTTAATTTTGTTGAGAGGCTTTCGTAGACCTGGTGGTGGGACAATGTTGGGCAGGACAAGTCTGTAGATGTCATGAAAATGGGTCAGGTTGGGAAGGTGGCATTGACCTACCCTTGTTTCACTGGGAGGAGCCCAATACCTGCCATCATCGTAGTGTATCTGTGATATCCTCAAGTCAGGACAGAGAGTCACTGGTCAAAAAACACTTGTGGCCTTTCAGACTGCTCTGTGAGAATGTTTGAATTCACTGAAGTACTGATGCTGGGCGTGACCTCGTGCCATGTCAGATGAATGTCAGTCACAGTGAGTTTGCAGTGAATGAAGTATGGTATCTAGGGTTTCCCTCAGAATAAAGGGTTAGCTCTGGGCAAACACTTACCTACACCTATTCAGTGCAAAAGTACCTTTTTAATGTAGGATCTCTTGGTTTTGATTAAATTGTGTTAAAACAAATGCTGAGTCAGTTGCATGCATTTTAATAGGTATAAGTACTTAAAAGGAATAATAGTTTGTTCATCATGCATTTTTCAGTTGCTTCTTTAGGTTTTTATTATTTCAAATGAAAGAGGTTGTACAAGTATAAAAAATTTAAATTGTTTTTAAAAATTTAAACCAATTAAAGGTTGCATTCCTGGTGAGAAGAAAGAACAACTTTTTGCTGAATTACTTTCAGTTTAGATTTATACTTAATTTTTATATCAGTATTTTTATACCAGTGATTTTTAGAAGCTTTTCATTTTTGTTTGAACAACAGAAAGGTTCCAGGGCATCTGTGTTTTCCTTTTTCAATGACTAAGTTCTTTTCCAGGTAAGTGATGAGATTCCTGGTCTTTGAATGTTTTTGTTTAAGGGTAGCTTTTAAAGCTAACTGTAAAGTTCCCTTTAATCATAACTATTTAACTTGTGTCTGGGAATGTTTGAAAATAATTGAGGTTTTTAAGGTGTTTTGAGTGGATGCAGGACACAGAATTGAGAGGAAAGGAAGAACTTCCCAGCTGAGCTGTTGCATCGGCTCCCTCCAGCCTGCCTGGGACCTGATTGCCTACCCTCAGAGCTTCTCATTGTGGTCGCCTGTGGCTTCTTGTGGCAGAAAGAGGAACATAAAACCACCTATTTTGTGTAAGACAGCAATACCTCTTGCAGTGCCCAGTCTTCAGCAATAGCCAGTGCCTGGGGAAAGTTTATAGACAGGGCAATAACAGTGCAGTGCTTTTGTTCAGCTTCCAGCTGGAGGGGCTTCCAGAGCAAGAGGTAGTGTTCTTGTGGTTAATAGCCCTTCAATGGTCTCCCCTGCCCCAGTAAAACACTCCTTGAACTTCTGTCAACTGTTTCAGCACCTGCAGTAACTCATGGCAGAGTACTGCAGCGTATGTGATAAATGAAGTTATTTTTTTCTTAGCTTATTATGCCAGTTTTATTTAATGCCTGCTTATTCCTGCGTTAGAAGCAACAATGAACAATTTTACCCACTTGGAGCTTTCTGTGACTCAAGATTCAAATACATTCCTGTTCCTCACACAAAATTGAAGCTTACCAAGGATCAGGGGCTACTGGTCACACCGTTCACTCCTTTCTTTTTGACGCTGAATAGTCACAGACATTTTTTCACTGTTCTCTCCACACTTGGAAGTTTAACTATATCCTTTCACAGGCAGGAGGACCAAGGAAGGGGACACTTTTTAAAGCCATTATTTTGTGTAGCAGCATAAAATATTGTCGGTTTAGCTTTCTTTTTCTTGGGTAAACCCAAATACTCGACTTGGGTTTTCACTGCAGCAGAGTCTGAAGCAAATGTTTTCTTTAAAATTGTCTCTTGTAACCCCACAATACTCTTATCTGAGCAATAGAAAGTATTAAAGTGTGCACATGAAGTTTAGATATTTTTCCCTCAATGTGACCTGCTTCACATTTACCTGTGGAGAATTTCATTAGTCACTTTATATCCTTGTCACTATATACTCTGTGAGGTGCTTATGTAGCTCTTTCTGACTAGCAGTATTTTTATTATTGTAAATAGTTTAACCTTCTTACTGATTTTAAGGGGAGACAGTTTGTACACAGATTGAAGTATTGCATTTCAGTGAGACTTGACTGAAGATTTCCCTTTACTGAGAAAATGAACCACTTTATGCTTGATTTTAGCATTTCCACTCATTGATACGATCATTATCTTTCTTATTCCATGACAACTTAGCATGGTGTTTTGTGTGGGGTGGGTTTTTTATGATCTCCATGGAAGAGACCTTCTGAAACGCTCTCAAAATTCAAGTAAACAGATCTGTAGTTTGACTGTTTTCAGCCTTGCACCAATCCATCTAATCCAAGTTACACAGTCTCTCTTAGTTTTCCCACTGAAAAAGGAGGCAGGAGTGCATCTGAGGACTGCCTCTCCTTCCCTTGTAGAAGCTGGAGTGGCTCTTGGAGCACCATTTGGACAGACTGCCATTATTACAAGGTAACCAGTGTCCTGGGCTAGGGAAAGAGGAAAAGGAAATTTGAGGCAAATCCAGCAAGTGAGAAATGAGATCCATGAAAACTTAACCTAAATGGAATGCTGGCAGTCATTGCTAGTGTGCTTTAAAAGTAACCTTTTCCTTGGCACCTGGGCCACTCGTGTCCACAGCTTGAGCAATGTTGTGTGATACAGAAATGTTTAGGGAAGCCAGAGAAGCAGTTTCTTTGGAGTAGTCCCATTGACTCCACTGGAAGTTTGATCATGCTGCACATCAGAGGTTGTTGGATAGGTGAAACCACCTTGTTTAATCACTGTCTGCCCCTTTAGCCCAGCCAGCCTGTCTGTGAGTCCATCTTCTAAAGCTCTGTTTTAGCTTGTGTTAGCTTGTGTGCTGGAGTATGTCTATCTCTCATAAACATGCAAGAATGCAAATATATAACTACAATTTTTAAATTGCTATTAGCTTTTAAAAAGAACTTAGTGTACTGGTTATTAGAAACTGTCAGTAAGAGACTGGATAGCAGCTCTCGTGGTGGGCTCTGTGTATGGGATTATTTTGAAGACAACTATTAAATTAACACTTGGATCAAGTAGAAAGATTCCAGGGTATGCCACAACATAACCTGTGAGGTCAGTAATGTTATATCAGTAATATAAATCAATGATAATCACAATTATTATTATAGTAAATAAAAATAAATAGCATTCTTAACAGATATCCAGTTTGGAGTAAATTTACTCAGAAGAAATAAATATGATTAAAGCAGTGGATTCTTTGAAGTCATAAAGTCCAGGTCATCACCTTCATATTTTCTGTCTGATGAATTCTGGGATTATTCCTGGTTCTGTTATGTCTGCTTTCATTTCATTACAGACACAACTTCATCAAATAGTAATAATAAGGGGTGTAGGATAAAGCCTTTGCATTTTGTTCCTTGCTCTTCCGTGCTGCCTTATCAGCAATGAAAGTATTCTGGAAGTCATGGTCAACTGCTCCTGCAGAGCCAGCAGATGGAGAGCAAGAACACTGCTGTGTTTCTATGTGAAAATGAAATAAGGAGTTGCTATTGTTTGAGCAGGAAGAGGGTTAAAATGTAATTAGCCAATCAATATCATGAATAGAAAATGAAGTTTGAGAAGGTTTAATTTTGAAAAGACCCACTGCAGATACTGTGTTTTCCCCCTCCTCAAATCAGTTATTTTTCTCCCCTTAAAATATTACATGTACTCAAAACTTTCTGACTGGACAAACTGATAGTTAATGCATACAAATGCAATCTAGCAAAGTGGCTACCTTCTCCCTGAATAGTTTATTTTAGCTTCTTGCATCCTGCAGCTGATAGAAGGATATGATCACCGAAGTGCTGCTCGTAAGAATGCTTTTGTTTTACCCGGACTTGAAGTTGTCAGGTATTCATTGACAAACTACTATAGTTATGTGGGTAGTGGTACAGCCTCCCTCTGAAGGCAAACACCTGGAGCAGCTGGCAATATAGTACATACCCCATTTTATCAATCAACCATTTCCCTAACAGACTATCTTCTATTCTGGTACTCCCTTTTTCTTGATTTGAAAGTACAACTTCTAGGCATTTTGCAGAAGGTTGCTTTGTAGCCAACTTTAATCATAGCAGAAAGCATTAATTATATAATATTCTTTTTAATAAATCAGATAACTTCTAAGAAAAAAATATATTTTTACAGTAAAAATTTTGATTCATGAGAAAAACATCTTTGAATTCAGATAGTAATGAGGCTGTTAAAAATCCCTGGTCGAAAACAGTTTATGCACTTATTCAGGATTCTCACTTGTGGCAAGAAAAATTTATTATTTAAAATAACAGATCTGTGCACACTGATGTTATCAAGCCTAAAACTTCTCTCACAGTTTTAATAGGTATTTTGTGGGTTGTTCATAGCAGTGAGCCTCATGTTGTACAGTCAGTGCATCCAGGTTCAGCTGCTCACAGTCTATAAACCTGTTGTCTTGAGGTTTTAGTCACTTTGAGTATTAGTTCAGTATGATGGAAAATGATAACAACTGTACTTGGAAGTTTAACAGTGAAGTTTAAAAGCAAAGTTTTGCTCACATCCCTGTGTAGATTAGGGTCAGTGGACTTTTATTTTATTAGGTCCCATCTCCTGCACCCATTACCACGTACGTGTGCACATTCCAGTAATGCCGTGAGAGGCATGGCTAACATCTGTCACAGGCAGTCTGCTCTTGTTTCTCTTTCTTTTTACAGGGGTCAAGTTTCATATGGAATTTTGTTTTTAAAGATTTTAATTTGTATCTCATTTGTTAAGTTTGTTTCCTAGAAGGAGCCCCAGCTGAAGGAATGCAGCTTGCATTGAAACACAGAGGTGTGCTGCAGGGTGATTCTCATGGAGGCAGGCACTCTTTTCAGAGCCTGTGTCTTGAGGACTTAAGTTTTGATTGGGGAATAAATGAATCCACAAGCTTCAGTGTCAAGAATATCTTTAAATAATAGAAGTCTGCCCACTAGAAGATCTTTTATATATCCAAACCCCGTGTCTTGAAATACCTCTAAGTCAAGGGATGAATATCTTCTAATACAGTGCTTTGTTTCATAAGTCACAGGTCTGATCACAGGAGAGATTTTATAAACTTCTGGTAACCTGTTTTGCCAAGGAACTTACAGCTGTTGCTTCCTCAAAGGTGGCTTAACGCCTGGAAGAATGATGGTGCTGTTGCTAAGCGCCTGTTACTCACCTTGCTCCTGTTCTCTGACAGCTGAGAAGTCTGAATCTTTGGGTGGTTTGATGCAGTCCCAGAAATGAGCAGGGAAATGCTGTTCACAGGCAACGGTGGAATTCAAGTGCTCTCCTCAATTCCCAGCACTTAGAGGAGATCTGACCATTTTGTCATTTAAGGTACATTTGTCATTGAGAAACAGTAAGAAAGCAGAGTGTTGAAAATGGCCTCAGAAAAAAGCAGTAACCCTGCTTGGCTAGTTTAAGATGTATTTGTTTCTGAGCTCAGACCACTATCAGTCATGCCATTTTTTTCAGTATCTTGGTCTCAGATATCACAAGGTAGTGCTTTAAATTTTATGTGAGACTTTAGTGCAGTTAGGACTTTGCTATCCGTAATCAAGTTTTTCTTCACTGAAACCAGTATTAAGTCTTCAGTCACAAGATGCCCCACTAGTACAAAACCAGGAAATATGTGGGTCAAATTTGCAGAAGTTGGATTGAAAACACATAAGCTTGTTCATTGTTGCCTTACGTATTCAAGGTTTCTTGGACCTGTTGGAGTGGGTCTAAAGGAGAGTTATGAATATGATTGTAGGGCTGGAGCACCTCTTCTATGAAGACAGACTGAGAGAATTGGGATTGTTCAGCCTGAAGAAGAGCGGGTTCCAAGGAGACCTTATAGCACTCTCCAGTACTTAAAGGGGGCTACAGGAAGGCTGTAGAGGGATGTTTTACAAGGGCATTGATAGGACAAGGGTCAATGGCTTTGAGCTCAAGGAGGGTAGATTTACATTAGATATTAGGAAGAAATTCTTTGCTGTGAGGGTAGTGAGGCACTGGAACAGGTGTCCAGAGAAGTTGTGGATGCCTGTCCCTGGGAGTGTTCAAGGCCAGGTTGGATGGGGCTTTGAGCAGCCTGGTCTAGTGGAAGGTGTCCCTGCCCACAGCAGGGGTTTTGGAACTAGATGATTTTTCAGGTCCCTCCAACTCAAACCATTTTATGATTCTATGACTGAACTGGAGGAGACTTGATGAGTTGTTTAACTAGTGATGAAAGGATGGACTTATGGTACCAAAGGAAGATTTTGGATACTTGTGACAAGAAACAGACTGTGCAGTGAACTGGAAGCAAAATTGATGAGGCAGTGCTGAGTAATACTGAGGTGCTGAGTTATTCTTCAAATTGTATTTTAGTAACTTCTACAAAAAAGTGTCCTTTTTCAGTCTCTTCAGTCCTCTTTGGGTCTCTTGCTTTTAGAATTAGCTGTCCATAAACAGTCATCACATTTGCATTCTTAGAAAATTAGGCTGCTCTAAGGTGCGCCATGAAGAGAGATAAAAGCGTGGTGACCAGTGTTGTCACCACTGATAGCCACCTCCTTTACTGATCTTCAGGCAGAACACAGCTGTCCTCAAGTGAATTTAGTAATTTTACCTAGTTGAATTGCTGAGGTTTGTTTATTTGAACGAATTCCTAATTCTGTGATTCAGGTTTTCCGGCTCTCTTAGATCTGTTGTTTGTCAGGTTTTTCATTGTGAATTAATATTATATCTGCATTAAATATTTAAAATATTTTTAAATGGTTGCTCTCTGTGTGCCCTCTACCCTGTATTTTTAAAAATCACACCTTCAAATTAAGGATATATGTTAGATATTCTGCCACATATTCATGCTTTAGTGACTAATATAGCATGATTAAAGAATTCTGCTTGTATTATTCATAGAGTTTTCAAATTAATGTTCTTTATTTGTCAAGGGAAAAAAGCTTAATACTATTGTTAATTGCATGAAAGAATTAACATTGTTCAATACCTGGATTTAATTGGATTAATTGGAAATGCCTTTAAATGTATCTTTGATGCTTCTCATCCCACGCACAGGGTGGGTGCTGGATTTTTGCCTGCAGTTTGACTAGAGGACATTTGATTTCATCTCAGTCTGAGATTGAGCATGTCAAAAACTGAGCTCACAGACAGCTCCTTCTCACCAGGAGCAGGGATGTGCATGTGCAAGTGCCATGCAGCGTATCCAGAGTGACAGTAAAAAAAATAAAAGGGAGAAAAAAGAAAAGAAGAAAAAAAAGAAGGGGAAAAAAAGACTGGCTGCAGCCTGCTTAGCATAAGCAGCTGCTGCTCACTGTCTTGTGCTGTGAGAGCACCTTTCTGACAGGTTCTCAGGCTCGGCTCCGAGGTCAGCGCGGGATTAGGATGGGAACCCACTTTGCCTCTCCTGACAGCTGCAATGTTTAGTCACCGCGCGGTGACTTCAGCCCTGTGGCTTCTAAAGAATGTTTAATTAGTTTGCCTGCTATCAAAAATTATCTCAAGCAGAGACACAAACATATGTTGGAATTGGAGAAGACGTAGTAGGGGGGCTGGTGAAGGATGGCATTCAAAATATTATGAATAATTTTTTATATAGGCTGTTACACTGTTAAAATTTAAAGTTTTCATAGGTAGTAATCCTAAAGTGAAGAGATGCTTTTGTTTTATGTAATTATTTTTGAGACATGCCCTGAAAACAACGTTTCTTGTCTAATAAAAAAGTATGTTGAAGCAAACAAGTACACTGCTGTTCTCTCCTGTGGAGTAAGAGCTTGGTGGGAACTTGAGGAGCCTTGGGAAGACACAAGTGCCGTTGTGCGAGGAGAGCCAGCCCTCCTCGCCAGTGCACTGTGAGCACAAGCCAAGTTGAGCAAGTTTGTTATAGATAAAAGCCTTGGATCTCTCCTGCTTTCACTTGGGACTGGCAGTGTCTCGCTGTAAACTGTGACTCCATTGCACCCAGAAATACTTCCTGAAAACCCAACTCTTTTCCAAATAGCTTTTAGTGCATGAAATGGATCAGCATCCCCTCCTTTGTAAGCTTTCTGTAAGAAAACAAACTGCATTTGAAGGTTAAAAGCCTTTTCACTTAAATGTGTAGCTGTGTGGCCTGTGGTGGGAGCAGGGACACAGGAGATGAAACGTGGCAGCAGCCACTGGGTTTCACGGCCGGGCACGAGACACAACCTGCAGCCACTGTTTCCACTCGGCTAAACCTCCTGAGAGTGGTGCTTCTGTAAGGGCATTTTCCCACCAGAAGGAAAGCTAAGGAGCCAGGGCCTAAGGAGAGCTCGCTGGCCTATGGGGTGAGTTGCTGAATATTTAGGTTGCATTAGACCAGCAGAGACTGTGGTGCAGAAATATATGGATACACACTTACAGGAAGCCTAAAAACATATGCCCAGCTATGCTGACTGCAGAACAAATTGGGTGGGGTTTTTTTTGTCCACGTCTTCTACTTTTTTTCTTGCTTTCTTTTATTGACTGGTGTTAGAAATGTTTTTTTTTCCTACAATTTTATTTGTAACTTCCTCATGGTATAGATAATCCCAATGAACCTCAGTCTGTATTTGTTTTTTTGATTGTTCTGAATTAACATGATGTGTACTTTTTAAAATACATCCTGAGTAACTTTGTGGCCTGTTTGCCATTTTTTCTTGTCCTCCCTCCTGCTATTAAAGCTCAATTAACTTTTCATTAAAGATTTGTAGACTTTATGGGATAGAAATCGTATAAGCCTTGCCTGTTTGGTGCATCTGTGGAATAAAATAGCCTTTCTTATATGTGATTTTAGGCTCATATGAGGGGTTGATGACATTGTAGGGAATACAGCCTATTGCATATCCTAGGTTGTACGAATAGCTGTCAATAAGATGTATCTCTGTACATGTTGTCATGTCAAATTACTAATTTCTGTTGCTGACTTTGCAGTTCTTAAGAGGAATGTTGTAAATATTAATGAAACATGTTTTTCAATCTCCCAGTGCTATAGTAAACTATTATTCCCATTTTATGAAAAAAAAAAAATTACAGCGTGGAAACTGTAAGATGCTCATGAATATGAACGTTTTTGGCAGGAGTAGGAAGTAACTGAATTTATAATGTCTGTGTTTTAACCAAGAGACATTATTCTTCCTGGCTGAAATTTGTTGATTCACATCATAATTGCAAAGGACTCTTCTGATAAATGGCATAAATGTTGCTATGGCTTCCCAGCATCTGTTTTCTGGCAGTCAGACTGTCAAGCAGCTTGGAGTTAAGTGAAGCATCTACCTCTGCTTGTACCAATTTGCAGAACTGTGATGTAATGGAGGGTGTCAGAAGGATTCTTCTCCTCTGCTTTATAGCACGAAGAAGAACTCAACACTGCCTTCTTCATTAGTGTTTAAATGGTTTTTTGGCTTAAGGTTTTTAAGAATAAGCTAGGAGGGTTAATATTTTAATATGTGTAACATACTGCATAATAGTATGTAGTTATTTCATCATCCCTCAGCCAGTTGCTAAACACTGACTGATGTTTTAACAAATATAACAAATATTTCTGAATGCTAAGATAGAAATGCTGTATATGGTCCTGTAAACAGGTGTTTTCTTGTGTTTTGGATACAAATGTATACAGAATTGCATGTCTTTTTTTAAAAATGCAGATTTTGCTATAAATCCTGTAGCTATTGTCCATTGTGTATTGTAATTGTTAGGGGGCTTTTTCTATTTTAGACTTGTCTGTAGGGAAAGGTTCCTATTAAAACTCATTTCAGAAAAGAAAAAGCTTAGTAAGAGTATTGAGCTCCTCCTGAGATCCGTAGAAACACATGGTACCTAGGGAAAGAAAATGGGGAAAGTCAGATTATTCTCCCAACCTGTGTACAGGCAGGAGTTGCCACTTGTAGACTATAATGAAAACAACCTGTATGAAGCAGCACAGTAATTATGCTATGAATGGAGGAGCAGTAGCTTAAGACTGTTCTCCACAGAGTGCATATTGCTGTGTACTGGGCTGTTGGGGATTGACCCCTCTCTGCAGTGTGCCTGGGAGTGCTTCATGTAGGAGATTTTGCTACCTAGGATTGCATATTTTGCTGACAGCTGTTGTTTCAGAGATAGGCAGAAGAGTTTTGTTCTTATTTCTTCCCTATCTTGTACATCCTCCAGTTCCCCATCAGCCACTCTTCCTGTTGTGTCTCCTTTACTGTAGAGACAATACTCCACTACCTGTCTGATGGTAATCAAATGGAGAGTGTTTAGGAGAGCAGGAGAGTACCCAACAGCAGGATATTCTTGCCATTATTTCTCTAAACCTAACTAAACTAGAGAAAGCCCTAAACTGTGCTAAAAATTTCCATATCATTCATTGGTGTTCTGGGTGAATGTGGGAAGTCATCCTTTTCATAGAACTGGTGTGTTTTGACTGTCACATTAGGAGTCTGGTCTTCAGTTAGGAGTTTGGGTTGGAAGGGACCTTGAAGACCATCAAGTTCGAACCCCTCTGCCATGGGCAGGGACACATTCCACTAGAGCAGGTTGCTCAAAGCCCCATCCAACTAGCCTTGGATCCACAACTCTGGACAACCTGTTCAGTGTTTTACCACCGTCATTATAAATGTCTTCCTTATGCTCAACCTAAACCTCCTCTCTTTCAGTTTAAAACCTTTGGCCCTTTTTGTTAAACAAAGTCTGTCCCCATCTCTCCAATAATCCCCCTTTATATGTTGAAAGCTGCAATGAGGTCTCACCTGGAGCCTTCTGTTCTCCAGGCTGAACAGCCCCAGCTCTCAGAGCCTTTCTTTGTAGAAGTGTTCCAGCCCTCTGGTAATTCTCATGATCCTCCCCTGGTCTGGCAGGTCCATGTCTCTTGTGCTGGAGACCCCAGAGCTGGATGCAGTACTCCAGGTAGGGTCTCAGTGAAGCGAAATAGAGGGGCAGAATCCCCTTCCTTGACCTGCTGCCCCTGTTAATGTTGTCTTTCAGCTTGTGTAGCTTGCCATTCCTCTTCTGCTCTGAATCTTTGGCTTTGGAAATATTTTGTAAGTTTTTACTTGATTTCCTCAGCTATTCTTTCAGTGTATTTTAGCATTCAATGCAACAGATGTATTCCAGAAAGAAGGAAATGCCATTCCTGTTTTGGGAAGAAATTACAAGAATCTTTCATTTACGAGAGAGGAGTCAAGGGAGTTCTTGTCTAATAGAGTAATGGAAGATAACATTATTGGCAGTGAATTAATTTTACCTTTGTATGTAGAGTATTGATAAAAATGTGGCATGTCACACACTGATGTCTTCCCTTTCATTAAGTGTGTTGTGCAAATGACAGAGAATTGAGTAGGAAGCACTAATTATCAACCACAGTTTTATGTATAATTGGGCTTATAATGAGAAGTGTGAGTGGTTTGTTTACTATATGCTTCAGTTCTGAAACACAAAAACACAGCCAGCAGCACAATGAAGAGCTGTCCTCATAAATTCACTCAATTTGATACCAGAGTTGATACCAAAAATTTATTTGGTATTAAAACAGTACATTGCAAGCATGCATAATGGTACCAATTACTTAAATGTACATTTTATGCAGTATATATAGTTATAGCCTCAGTTTGAGGATATATGTAACTATATAACTTGAAAGGCAAGAGAAGGATGGAGGAGATTGAAACCACAAAAGCCCACCTGAGCTTCTTTGGTTACGCTATGTGCTGGTTATGCCACATGAGTTCTGCGTGGTCTCTATTCCTTGTGAGATTCTGATGGGGTGGGCTTTTCAGGGGAATGAACTGTATTTGGACAGTTGTTACTCATGAGCATGATGTGTTATCTGCTGGCTGATGTCTTGTATACAGCTGTTTATGTTAGTGCTGGTTTATCTGCAGTAGCAGTATTACTGAGCAGGAAGTAGGCAAGTGAATATGAATGTTTCCTATACAGCATCTTTGAGCAAGGGCCCATCTCTGAGGTATTACACTGTGCTATCAGCACTGGGGAGAAACCCAGCCCCTTGTGGGACTTGACCTGACGAGACTGCTTTGAGCAGATGAACAGGAGGACCTGAGGTACTTTATGTGGTGGGTCATCACACAGCCATGGGTTGCTGCAGCAGCAGCCTGCAATGCTCACTTGTTCGTAGTGACTTTGCAATGAAGTTGAGGATGAATGTGATACAGGTGACCAAGGCTGGGATCTGTATCTGTAAAGAAGCTTTGTTCATTTTCTTGGTGTGTCATTTTCAGATCTTTAAACTTCACCAAAAGCCTAGAAAAATTGAGTTAGTAATATTTTAATATTTCATTTTCTTTATGTTTTTTTTCTCCTTGTCTTCTTTAATAATGTGAAGAAAAGTGTAGGACTTCTTTATCTAAAAAACTTCTTGATCAATTTATTGCTTTTCTTAATACTGCTGTGTGGAATAATCCAAGGGGATATGGAATATTTCTGATGATTTATGGAAACATTTGAAAGGCCCAGTTTCTGATAAGCCAGTATACAGGTATTGGCTGTCACTGTATTCTGCCAGCAGCCCTGGGAGCTATTAAGTTGCATTTATGCCAATTCTCAGCCAGTGATTGCATATGACTGGTTGAGAATAGAGATGGCAATTTCCCAATGGTTTCCTGGACATTTGTTCAGAAACTAAGCCAGAATCACAGGAAGGTGGGTCATCTCATCTTGAGCTAAATGAAGTTTGGGGTGTTCTGGAGAACTGTGGGAGACATGGTGTTGGTTCTATGGATTACACTGTGGGCCTGAGTCAGAGGTGCCTGACTGCATGGAAACCTAGCAGTTGTGCCAGTCCTGTGCTGGTTCTCACAGAGGTCCTTTTTGTCTGAATAAGAACTTTCTAACCCAGAAGCATCCCCCTGGTCTCACTCTGGAAATGAGACCTGAAGTTAAGAGGTGGCACAAGAGGAAAAAACTGTGAGGTACTAAGTTTCTCATCCTGTCTTCTGCCCTCAGACTTCCGTCTGCTTCTGATTCTTGTGCCTCATATACTGAAGTCCAGCGTAGATCCTGTGACTCTTAGATGCCTCCATCTGTTTTCCAGTTTTGTGGCCTTTCTTCCTTTCCAGCTCAAAGAGTCTGGTCAGTTCTGCTAGCCCTGTAGTTGCACTTTCAACAAGGAAGGGGATCAGAAAGCCCCTTGTGCTAGTAATTACATGCAATTTCTGTACCAGTTTGAGAATATAGCTTGTCCAGTGTTTGTCATCAGCTGCAGAATATTGATGGAGATTGGTCTTTCCTAAAGCAGTAAAAGCTGCATACAGTATTTATGTTATGCAGTAAATACAGACTGCTACACCTGCCTACCGAGTCAGAGCAGAGAAACAGGGCATGTTTCTCTAATTTGTATGTGTTGTATGCTTTTTCTCATGCACAAACATGCTCAAAAAGAAATCCAAAGATCCTTATAGCTGTTTTCAAAATCTGACCAGCCACCAGGAACTGAGGAGTGCTTCATTTTCATCTTAAATTTTTTGAAGTCCTTAATATTGTTTAATGCATAGAGGGAATGGTATTTATGTAATGAACAGCTATGCCATGCTTTGAATAGTTCACAAAGAAGATAGAATTCCCTATTTCTTCTTGGCATTGGTAGGGTATCACTATATTAATACGCTTCACAGTCATGAATGTAATTTTTCAGGATCCTATGAGCAGAGAGGCATACTTATCCCATATTTACCCCAGTTCACAAATGGGCAACTAAGGATCAGAGATTAAGGATGCAAGTATCTATTATATATTCTGGGAGTTATGATTACACAGCTTGAGCCATTTCATCTTCCATTTCTCCTCTTACTTTGATACCTAGCACTCTTCCTGCAGCTGTATGAACCAAGCAGCTGCCTTTGCAATCAGAGCCAGTATTAGATACTGGCCTGTGCCTCCAGCACTTTTCCTTCAGCTGCATAGGCAGGCAGGCAGCTGCTTTTATGTATTAATATGTGGAGCTGGCATTGGTTATTAAGGCAGCTGCTCAGCTGCCCTTACAGCTGGAGGAAGGGTGTTTCCTACTAGGAACAGCTCATAGGAGTGGAGAGACTTCAAAACAAGGAGGGTATGGCCTGGCTTTTCATCTCTAAGCTGTATTGCTTAGGGCTGCGAAACTGTGTGATTTCATTAGGAAGTGTATACAATTAATGGAAGTAATTGAATATGTTGAAGTTACCTACCATTTCTTCTGCATTTTATGGGTTTAGACTGGTGACAGAAGTCACCATGTGACTTGATTTTCCCTACAGCAGAAATGTTTATATTGCTTAAATTTAACCAAGTGAGTTAAAGTTTTATACTGAATTTAAAACGTGGTAGCCCTACCTTCTTTAATTGTAGAGTTAGTGTTAGTATCTGTTCAGGAAAGTCTTAACATCTTTTTGTGATTTTCATACACAGAGGTAAAATGGGAAGTCGTGCATGTCCATCCTTGCTTGTAGCACTTGGCTGTTTGTTCAGGGCACTCCTGTGGGGTTTAAAGACTCATTTGAGTATGAACCTTGAGCTCTTATTTCTGCCCTTATTTAGAGAAAAAGACTGAGAGCCTGCATTATGGTTTGTGCAGCCTTTGACAGATGAAAGCTCTACTCTGCTGTATTTCATCTGGGCATCAACAGCCAGTGGCAGCTTGGTTTTAGAAGGCCTTGTCCATATGAAACTTCCTCCTGTCAAATTCTTGAGTAACATAAGGCTTAGATGAAAAGAAGAATGGGGATTAGTGAAAAGCCTGAAAGTGCTGTGTGTGACATAAAGCTATGCCATCATTGGTAACTGACATAAAGCCCATGACTGAGCTACTTCAGACTTTGTGGACAGTGTTGAATGCAGTAGCAAAATTCTGCAGAGTGCACCAAAGTGGTTCTGGAAAGAGGAAAGCAGTGGAGAGAGAGTAAGTAAGGCGATATTTAATATTCTGTTGAGTGGGCAAAGCAGGCGTCAATGGCGCAGGACTGTGCACCTCTTGAGTATGTAGCAAGCTTTCATATGGGGCTAGTGAAATAAAAGAGGCCTTTGAGGAGTAAATAGGAAAGCGTGAGAGGATCTCAGTATTGACGGGAGCACGCTCCTCTATGGGATTGGGAGTCCTACGCACCATAAGCTGCTCTTGGAGTGTAAACAAACACCTCTTGGAAGAATGTGGCATGCTTTGCCTTTGATGTTGCTGAGAGGTTTTGAAGTACATGTAAGAAGTAGTCTTCCTCTTTTTCACACCCACCTCCTCACACCACATAGTTAAAATTAGTTTCAGTTCTTTCCTATGGTATTTGCAGTATGTCGAGTGAAAGTGTTTTCTTTTTTTTTTTTTTTTTGCTATAATGAAAATCACTTCTCCCTTCAAAAAGTCTTCAGACCAAAAGTTAAGTTTGTCTAATACTATTTTTAGGTGCCAATTCAAAGAAACATTATTATTGAGTGTAATTTCTCCTTTGATATACAAATGAGGTTCTTTTGATGTGGGGTGGTTGTTCCCATAGCAAAGCAACTCTTCAGGGCAGTTCATTATTAGCAAGCAATTGTTAAACGTATTCATCTGTTTGTACCATGCAGGCAAAAGTGATTGTGGTGCTCCCTAAGTAAGCTTGTCTCATACCTTGTGGTCTATATCACCTGTTACTTGTCCTGCTGAATTCTGTCAGATTGGGAATACTTGGAATTAAATGACCCAGTGTCATTTTCCCTTGCTGGTTGTTTATTTTCCTTTCTGTGCTGCAGAAAGTGTCAAGCATTTCTGAATGTACATTGCCTTTTTTTATGTAGTGTTATCCTGTCCAGCTTCTGGACAATACCTTGAAATTTGAGAGGGGTGACCTTCATCAGGGAGGTGCCTTATGCTACTTGCTCGATAGTCCATGTAGACTGAGCTAAGGCAGCAGACATTTGGGCACGTACACGGATGTCTTTCGTGTCTACTGTTCTCCTCCCAGACCAAAGGCAACTGGAGCATTAACAGCAGAAACCCACATCCTACAGCCCAGTGAGGAAGGATTGATAATAGTGAGGAAGAAACGGTAATTTCTAGACTTGTTTTGTTTCTCCTGGTCAGGAAAAGAATGATTTGCATTTCACAGTCCCTTGATCACCGTGCCAGTTGTTAGTCATATGATTAGAGAATCAAGTACCACTTTTATTGTCAGAGGGTAGTTTGCATGGGGTGATTTCTGCTGGTGCCAAGAGTAACAGCTAGTAGTAGTGCTGATCCTCTCAGGGGAAGAAGAGAAAACTGAACTGGGATTTAGAAGAGTTAGGCTCTTCTTTCTGCTCTATTCTATACTTCTATAGTAGTAAAACCACCGGTGTTGAATTAAACTTGAATGTTTACCTAAGGGGCTGAATTGCAAATGTTGGAAAAACTTTTTTCATTTTTATCTTTAGCTTTTGAAAGCTTTTTTTGCCACCTTAACTTTCTTACAGCTTTCCTTCATGTCATAAATACCAGAATTATTGAAGTATTAAAGGAAGTTTATTTCATAATTTCTTTTTTAATTATTTCAATATGAAAATAATTAATGCATGGATTCGAATCCTATTTCTAGTATAGAAGATGATTCAGTCATATCTTTTGATGTTGGCTGGAGGAAGAACAGTGTTGTAACCGCTGGACTCTGCCTAGCAGGCTGCTGCTCCCTGAGAGCTCAGCGAGGGTTTCCTGGGGCCATGCGATCAGTCGCATCCTGCAGTCCATTTCGGGCAGCCCCACGATCTGGCTCCGGCAGCCAGCAGCGTTACAACGCAGTGGATGGTAAAGGAGGTAGAGAAGGGTCTCTCATGAGGATTTGAGATGGCTTTAATCACATCTAGCGTCCGCAATGTTCAGAGGTGGAGAGACAACGAGGGCTGGGTGCAGGGTGGTTTTGTCAGGGGCCCAGGGGCGGTCCCTGGGCGGGGTTGGGGTACAGGAGCAAATAGGGAGAAACCGAGGGAGTGGCCAAGGCTAGGGCAGAGAACATGTGAAAAGCAAGGGATTAGCAGATCCCCACAGAAGAGAAAAAAGTTGGCTTGATTTAGACAAGTAGCTTATACAATTAGCTTAGATATTTGGTAAACAAGTTTAGCTGTTAGGATGGTGAAACTGTCAGAGGGTTTACCCAGGGCAGGTTGTAAAAAAACTTTCCTTCACAGAAGTTTCTTGAAAACAAGTTAGATTAATTTCTCATCAGGGGTAACCACCTTTGGTGTAAAAGATAAGGCTTGATGTCTCATCCCACCTTTAATTTCTCTGATTTTGGTCAAGTATTTAGAAAGTAGCTGGTCATTAAAGAAGACTTGCTTTTGAGACATTTTGAGGCAAGTACAGTAGAAAATCTAGCATTTCAGTATAGTAAGTGCAGTAAACATTTCAAAATTCCTGAAATAAATATTTCTTCGTGCTGCTTATCAAATACTGTTTATCAAAGAGTTTGTGTTACCTTGTAAGTGACCCAGATGAATGAGAAATGCTCATAAATACAGTCTCAAAGTAATCTGCTCAACTTCTTTTGTAAATGACCATGAAATAATTAGGAGTGAGATGGGGAAGCCTTTGGCTGAATTACTGATACAACTATTACCTGGGACTGATTCTGCCGCCTCAGTTTGATTTTGTGCATTTCAGTCAGCTCTCATTCATTTCCATTTGCTCGATAGTTGTTGGAAGAAGCTGAGGTGGTCAATCATATGACCTTATCTCTAAAACAATTTGCTATCAGGCTTTGCTAAACTGTAACTTGAGTAAATATCTTCTGGCTCACCGAAGGCTTGTGCTATTTAACAAGAAATAAGTTTTTGTTGTGGTTTCTCAACTTTTGGCCCTCCAATTTCCTGTTTTTCTCATCTGTGCTTCTTACTGAAGAATGAACACTGCTCACAGCTTTGTACCTGGATTGTTTTCTGTTCAAGCTTGAAGATGTTAGGGAGCAAAACCCAAAAAGATGTGAGCATCCACAATCAAATAGCAGTATCTGGTATGAGCCTACACACACATTATAGTTTAATTAAAATCTGTCACTCCTTTAATACTTGTGTGTGCACACATGCACAAACCATTTGACTCCTGAAAGGGAAACTCTTTAAGAAGGTATATTGTTATCATTGAATGTATCAGTTAGTCATTTTATAGAAGCTCTTTAGATATCAAAATCAGGAAATAAGTCTTGAAAATGCTTAAGAGTTATTAACTTACTTTTTTCCCCATTACTTAGTATGACACACTCAAGCAGCTTGAGTTACAGCAGTCTCATTGCCATGTGTTGGAGGATGGCATTTTTCAGACTAATACACTGCTACTCTGAAAAATCTAAGTATTTTTATTGT
Organism: Corvus kubaryi; assembly: GCF_017639235.1. NCBI lineage: Eukaryota > Metazoa > Chordata > Aves > Passeriformes > Corvidae > Corvus > Corvus kubaryi. The sequence continues at coordinate 7,384,785 of NW_024581127.1, read as the reverse complement.
TTTTGAGGATGCAGTTTAGTTACCTGTGTGTGATATCAAACAGCTAATCTGTGTATTACTGCACAACCTGTGCAGTTACTGTGCAAAGCAGTTTGCTGTGAAACGTTTTATTTTGCAGCATCCACAGCATAAACTAAGGATAAACCCTAGCTGTTTGAATATTAAGTTCTTTAATTACACTAGTCCTCATTTTTATGTGGGCTTTTTTTTTTTTTTACTTTGTAAAAATTTCTACAAACTATTAGTTCTATAGAACATTTTTAGTCCATTGTTACTTTGACAATTGTTATGTATGAAGATAAAATGTAGGCTGTAATCAGAGTGGTGCTTGTACTGCACCATCAAATGACAAAAGTGTTATTGTTCTTTTTACATCACAGAGATGGATAAGGATGTATTTGACATGCAGACTATGATGACAGTATTCCAGGAACATTCACTATATACTACCTTGGTCTCTTCCCCAGTCCTTCCAGCAAAACTAATTTGGTTTTCCAAGTGAGGCTGCAGCATTCAAATTATGCCTGATAAAGCTAGAAGAAAACCACTGAAATAATTATTTGGAGCTAAATCTGTTCTCTGTATTATTACACAAGACAAGTGCGAGGCATTAACTGTTCAGGTGGCAGAAGGGAACCCTTGGACTTTCCAGAGCCACTTTGCTGTCTCTGTTGCAGCACCAAGGTTACAGCAGCTGCTGTCTTACCATTACTCCAGCTCTGCAGTGGCTGGCCCCTCACTGCCACTCAGAAATGATGCTGCTGTGTTCTTGGCTGCAAAAATTGCTCTTGGGACAGAGAATCCAATGCACAGACAAATCTAAGTCCCCTGCCAGGGATTTTCAATTTTTACCCAACAGTAATTGCAGTGCTAGCTGAACTCTAAAACTTGTGTGGCTTCTTTCTGATTTTTACTGCAGTAGGTGAAGCAAAGCTATCAATCTTGCATTTATTTGCTGTTTTATTGGGTGTTAAGTGTGGCAAGTTGCTAAAATCCTATGTTAAATAAGGCTGACTTTTTAGATATTAAATTTTTTGTATATTTATACATTAAGTTTTATTTATATATTATAAACAAAACTACATTTCATAAATTAAAATTATTCCTATGCAAAAAGCAAGACTTTAAGGTTCAGTAATTGCTCCTGTTTTGTCCAATCATATTACCGGGAAGCTTTGATTTGATCGAATCTGTTCTGCCTATGAAAGGCAAAACAAATAGATTAGATATTGTAAAAAGAAAGTTAAACCAAGTATTTAAAATTTTCCATTTAAGACTTTTTATTTATAATGTGGAATAAGTAGTGGGCCTTTTAACTGTCATATTTTTCTTGGTGTCATTTGTGTGCATCCATCAGTAATGGGGTTGAATAACCTCACCTTAACTAGCATGCTTTCTTCTGTGTTTCTTCTGGTGGTTCATGGAACTTCCTAAGCGTGGTCGATGCTGAAACGGGACAGAGGAAGATGTGGCCAGGACAGGGTCTGAAAGGGTGCAAGTGCAGCGTGCTGTAAGTGCAGTGTGCTTGTTACATAAACAAGGAGCTGAAATAGCGTCAGCCTCACTGGAGTTCAGTTTAAGGTTTGGGTCCCTCAGCGTAGTGGTGCGGTGGTGGTGACAGCACTGGAGGTGCGTCTCTGTGTCCAGGGACTTATACACCGTGTCCTGGCTGCAGGTTAAATTTCTGCAGGTGATAAATGGCTGAGCAGGTACTGTTGATCAGTCCTGTAGCAGCCGAAACCTGTACCTGTCTCCTGGTGCTCCACCCTGCTCTGGGCTCTGCGGGTGTTTTATCACCCACGTAATCTGAGCTTGTTCCCAAGTATAAGAGAAACTGAATTTGTCCTGGGTGACTGAATGCCTGTTCTTGCTTTGTATGGTCATTAATAACTAACACCACTAGCTTCAAAAGTGATTTACTGCAGGCATGATATTTTAAAATGCACAAGTAAATCCTTTCAGAGTCGATAACATTTTAATGGAATTGACACATTAATAGGCAAAATCATTTATGTGTAGTTTTTACTTTTCCCTATGTGAGAAAACTTTCAGAATGGTTGTTTCCACCCCAAGAGCATTACGAATTGCTTGGACCATCAGTACTTTCCTTAAATCTTGTGTGGAGTACAATAAACCTCCCTGTCCTTTTTATAGGGAGAGTAGAATTTCACCTGCCATTTAAAATGCAGATAATACATTGTTTGGAGGAGTTTGTTTGAAAAGGTAGGTTAAGCTGGAATGAGTCATCACCATGGTGCTCTGTGTGTGTGCATGTATTGGGAACTTGATACTGTGGGAAAGCTGCAAGGCGCCTTCTAAGGTGATGGAAAAGAAATACTGTACTACAATTAGTTTTACTCACAAGCAAGAATAGGATTTTGTTATCATGATTAATTGCATCTTACCGTGTTCCACCAGTAAGTAAGCAATAACAGGAGCAGGAATTCTTGGATATGATAGCGGGAAAGAAAAGACTAACAAGTGAAAGGTATGGAAGCAGTCTTGAGATCTCCCTTGCTTTCCCTAACAAATATAACCACAGTCTCCAGCTTCTGAGATAGATGGAAGTGTTAAGCAGGTGCCTTTTCAGTGGCAGAACTTATTTGAAAATCGGTTGGGACAAGTCTGTTCTTTGTTTTATTAGTATTACTGAATCTGTAGTATAAAGTTGGCATTTGAAAGGAGGACTGCCTTTAGTACAAGATTAGTTTCTAACATTTTGAGTTCCCATTTTATTCCAGGCTTATAGACTGTGAATATTCCATTGGCTTTCATTTGCTTTAATAAGACCCCTCCAATATGAAACACTGGGAAAGCTTGTTGTCTTTTGGGGTAGTAAGTTAAGCAGTGAGATTTTCAAGGCAGCTTGAGAAAGAAAATCAGAGTAAACGGTTTAAAATGGAAAACAAAAAGGGTGTGTGTGACCTGGAGAAGTAGATGGAAGGGTGATGGGTGGATGTGCTGGGCTTCTTTACAATTATTTCCACTCTGGTTCATGTATGCCACCACTCTAAGTCTGCAGTAATTCACTGGCAGAATGTATTAAGTTTACTATTCCAGAACATCTTTGAAACCTATTAAAATACAAAATTCATTCTTACTTCTCAGAAACTAAAGGTGAACACACCAGACACATGATTGGTTTGCTGTAAAACAGTTTCCTGCATCTATAAAAAGGCATAGTGGATTTTATAAGTTTTTTAAATCTTTAGATTATTGAAATATCTTTTCATTAATTTTTAAAAATATAAACATAAATGTTCAGTAGAATCTTCTGCAGAGAAAAATGGGGAGGGGACTTGAATATTGTTTGCATGTTATCAAGGAACATACAGAATGTACAGCAGTTGCAGGTAACAGAGAGAAAATGAGACAACATCTTAACAGCTTCCATTTTCCAGTTCAGGAATGCAGGATGTAGACCAAAGTCCTTGGTCTTCTAGAAGCTTGTGTGAGCATTGGCTAGGAAAAATGTTCTCACTGAGTGCTTGTATCCCACAACACCAGAGAAACTTCTGGTGCCATTTTTAATATCAAATAAATGCTGGTAAGGAGAAGGGAGGCAGTGAAGGAAGTTATATGGGGAGTTCCCGTTAAAATGTCTAAAGTTTGGTGGAAAATATGAAGAGTAGAGTGGAAATGTGTTATATTCATAAAAAAGAGTTACTGCTCTGAAAATAAGTCCAGCAAATGAGAGATGTTGCCTCCCTGCTTCGTTCATTTGTTCTTCATTATTTTACGTGGTTTTGGGGGTTTTGGCTAAACTTACTACTTTCACTGAAAAATGCAAAATGAGAATTAAAATATATTGTCTGTTCATACACAGATTCTGTATTAAGCAATTATTTTTATTTTCTGGTAATTTTTGTTCATGCATACAACAGGTGAAACATTTTTCTTTCACGCATTGTAAGCTCAAGTAAGTGCTCCAATTTTAGTAAAATATTTAGTTGTGTTTTATCTAAATGAGTCCTAGTTTGGACATTGTTCTTTGCAGTCACCTCTTTTCCAAGGTGATAGGGATGGAGATATCCAGTTCATTCAATTTGTCAGGATCTCAGAGCTGTCACAGGAGGTATTAGGAAGGACACCCAGGTGGTTCCATGCAGATGCTGATGCCCACTCACCTCAAGCCCCTCCAGGTGTGGGCTGTTTTTTTGCAGTGCTGTGTTGTAGCCATTCTTATCCCGAGCTCCAGCAGGACATACTGCCTGACCTAGAGGTGACTCTTCCCATTCAGGTATCATTATACCTGGGTCAGTACAGCCTTCTGGACAGTGGAGCCCAGTGCAAAAATGTGTAATCATTCTTGATTGGCTAAATAAGCTAAAAAATTTTCATTGTCCTGAGCTGACTCTCTGAAAAGCTGTTTTCACTGTGCCCCTTGGAGCCCCTGATAGTGGGAGTCTAGCTAGTGCACCTGTATCAGGTCTGGCACCATAGAGAAGCAGTTTAGATATGTGTGATTGAGTAGTCAAGAGACTGTCAGAGGTGTTTGGACTAATTCTACACCTAGGGAGCCCTGCCAGACCTGAACTCTGCACAGCTGAGTCATTCCTCTCTGCATTGAGCTTCCTAAACTGCTAGACTGATGTTGCCAAATCCAGCGTAAAATGCCGTGGACAGCTCTCCCAGATGACAGAACTGTTTTATTCCCTTGCTTTGTGGACAGGAATTGTAGGAGCTCCTGTAACTGAGTTTTCTCTCCGGAGAAGGCACACTAAGATAATAGTGCATACTGTTATCTGAAAATTCTTTGTCTGATGTGTAACAGGTATGTCAAAACCTGCCTGTTTTGCTGAAGCACGTTCCTAGCAAGGTGAACGTTAGAGAGGAGGATTGAAAGGCTGAGTTTTATTCCAGATTTGCATCTCCTGGCTCCATTTTCCCCTTCAGAGGGAAAGGGATGTAATTTCAGACCCTTGGTTAAAGAAATACAAATATTTGGGGAAGCAGATAAGTCGCTGCTAATTGATTCCCTGGCCTCATCCTCCAGTTTTGGAGGTGCTGGCATTAAAGCTGAGGCATGAAGCAGTTTGAGTTAATGGTCTCTGTCAGGTGATTAGATGGCACCACACATGTTGGAACAGAGTAGCTGGAGAGCAGGCAGGAAGAAAAGGAGAATGTGGCATTAGCAGGCATAGCTCCAGGAAAAAAACCTTAAAGTTTCTTCTGACTTTTGAATGTAGCCAGGAACTTTAACATATTTAAATGAGACTGGGCCAGGACAATCCATCAGTAAAGAACTGTTGGATTGTTTAAACTGTAGATTAAGTAGGTCTGATAAAAACAAAATAAAAATGCTTACTGGTAAGTGGTGGTCTTTGCCCTATGTAGAGGGACTTTTTATAATAATTTACTTCAACTGAACTGGTTTTTATTGCTTTACAGCATTAATTTCATGGTAGTGCAAGTTCGTGGTTTGCATTCTCTTATGCTGCTCTCCAGGTGACTGACCCAGCATTCAGAAAGGCTATAGTATTTGTACTTTTTTTGTCTGATTATTTTTTCCTCCTTTTTAAGCTTCAATTTGTTAATAATCAAAGCTCACAAATGCATCCATCATGTAGGAGACATTTTACTATCTGTAGTTCAGCATTTCATCAATTTCATTATTACAGTCATAATAATTTATGGTAAAGGGACAAGTGGACCCAGAATCCTCATATTATTTGATGAAATGTGAATGTATGTGTTTAATGCCTAAAGAAATTATTTCTGGTAAAAATAAATCCAGGCTAGAACTAGTCATGTGGGAGAAACTTAACCCTTTTCACTTGGCTTGGGGAAGTAGCTGATAACTGCTGTGGCTGTTAGACTCCCTTGTTCAGATTAAAAAATAAATTAAAAGAAGGAGGAAGGGAATGAAAGAACATTTCCTTACCATGCAGTCACACAAGTTATTGTCTGTGAGCTCCCTGCCCCCGTCTCTTTCACCCAGGCACACACACACACACACGCACACAAAAAGCCAATTTTGTGTCCTTCTGAGCACACAGATGTTCCTCTTGGCATCCCTACAGTATGGATAGGGGGTTTTTTGCAGGCACAGAATGTGAGGCTTCTTTGTTGGAGACAAAGTGTTGCCTGTGGTGGGAATTGCTGCAGTGATGGGAAAGTATCGTAATGTATTGTTGGATTACTGTGTTTTTTACCCCAGTAGAGACAGTACATTAAAGTAGCTTTGTGGGCAGTGAATTGTTTGAGCCAAGCCTGGCTAGTAGCACCCTCTCCTTGGCAAGCAGTCACACAAGGTATGGTTGGCATAGTTTGGATGGTCACAGGATTTGTCCCAGGCATCTGTAGCAGCTCTGCTGCCTTGAGTACAAGTCTTAGCAGCTGCATGTGATCAGCTAACGAGAGTACTCTGACTATGGAGAGAGAGCAGTTGTACTTCATTTTTTAGTGTTATGAAGATCTGATATTATACAGGCCGCCTTCTAAATTATTTTTAGGACATCTGTTCTGGGTTTTCTGTATAAAGGGTCTAAGTAAACAGCTTAAAAATTTTAAATTAATTTCTAAGTAAAATTAGAAACTAATAGCATTAAGTGTTTGTCTGAACTCGTATACAGAAAAGGGTTCAAATTGTTTCTTTTGCTGAAGTCTGCCAGAGAACATGGTTCTTCTTTGGGCACAGCTGATAAAGTTCTGAATCCAGCTCTTCTCTTGTTGATGGTATCAAGCAAGAGGAACACAGACCTGGAAGTTGGGGGTCTAGATTAAGTTCCTTTTGTTCATATCATGTTATTTTTTATCTCCATTCTTCAAATATGCACACATTTTGTCATGACTTTGATTCTTCTGGTTGACAGTTTTGTACCCCCATAATAAATCTGTGATGTGAAAGGTCTACCTATGTAGATCCAGTTGAAAGATTGCACAGTTTAAGTTGGAGAAAATGGGGTCAAAAACGAGCTTATAGGTGAAAAATTCCTTGAAGAAGCTGCTTCTAGGAAGAATCTGGAGGTGGGACTGTAGAGGGGAAAGTTACCTGGCTCTGTATAACAACCATTAATTCTTTTATTTCTCAGTTGCTTCCTCTAATGACAGAATCTCTATTCATGCCTTTTTCCCCTAGATACCTTTATCTGTCTCTAGTATTCTCATTGTGGAGAAAGATGTAATAATTTAAGTTTCTGTAGTTCTTCCATCTTTCCACATATAGGAAAAAAACCTCCACAGCCTTATTTGGTATTTTTTCTCAGTTCATGTTTGTGTGTTGTGTTTAATGAGAACTTAGCAGTGGTTCTTTATTGACCAGAAGACAATAAAGTGGTTATAGAAAAAGGTATAAGCCAAAACGAGTAGATCAGGAAGATGGCTCTTGTCCTTGTACAATGTCACGACAGTTGTTATTAGTTCATTTCCAGGTGTACTCCACATACTGAATGCAGATCTGCTAGCATGATTACAGCTATTTTTCACTATTTTTAAATAAACATTTTTCATCCTTGAGGCTTATTTCTTGTTTGTGTCACCAGTTTCACTGAATTGCATACATTATACTTACTCTAAGCTTTTCCCTCTTCTTTCATTCCCCCTTTTAAAATCGTAAAGCATGCTGCTGTTTCAGTGTCAGTGTCCCCTAAAAAGAATTCTCTTTGGAAACTCCTCTTATCCTTCTGCTGTCTTTGTGTTAGGAAGCCAGGACACATTCTGATGTGGTACCCAGCAGCATGGTTTCGTTCCTAGCTTTCCCTGTAAGTCCCTCCTTGTCTACTTCCAACCTGCAACTGCCATTTTTCCCTGCATGTTTTTTGATTTATCCAACTGTTCATTTCTTCTTTATTGCCTCCAAAACTAATTTTTCTGAAAAGTTCCTTTTGATAGTTATATTCACTGATAGTCCATATTTCCTTGACCACAAACATTAGGTCAACCTTTGTAATTTCTGGAATCTTAATAGTCTGGTGATACCTTGTTTCATGCTCTTTTGGATGGTTTCTCGCTCCATTTAGTATTTCTAAAAGCCACCCTTAGCCATCTGGGCTCACTCCTGACATCATTGTGTGCAACAGGTGAGTGGCTTTTTAGGTGACCTTTCTCACTGGTGACACCTTCCTTAGACCCGCCAGGTTCTTCATGAATATTCTTTATATGTTTTCCTCATCTGTTTCACAGTTTCATGAAGAACATATTTTAAAAATCGGAAACACATCTGAACACTGTCCCTCGCCTGACTCTGATTAAGATCTGTTGATATATTAGGGGTTTTTAGCAGAAAGTGGAACCATCAAATATTTGCTCTGCTCAAAGGCAAGTGCATAGTATTCTGCAGAGAAGTGAACCTTCCCTGTGCTTCACACTCTTCCTTGCTGTATCTGGAAAATCAAACTGACAGTGTCAAAATGGCATCATTCCCCAATAAGATTTTCATGTTGTCTCTGAATAAACTTTTATTGTGAAAGCCATTGGAATGAATAATGCAAGTGTTAGCCTACACAGAAATGTTCCTGACCAAATCTGAAAATGTTCCTTTTATAGGAACACCATGAACTCTTTTTCATCAAAAAGTCTCCTCAGTGTTAGTCCATATTGTTCATTTAAAATGTAAGTAGCTGAGATTGTTCTTGAGGCATTCATAAAAATGGACACTAGCAAGGAATTGAAACTTCAAGAAGTATTATTTGATATACCTTAAAATGTTGGGTAATGTTCTCTGGTGTAGAAATGCAGCCATATGTTACAGATGTGCACACTTGGTGATGCTTCAAGATGGTTTGAGAGCACTGGAAATAGTTAGGTTTATAATCTGTTGTTACAGGGGGACTTTTTCCCTGCAAGATCCCATTTTATCTTCTTTTAGCTTTTTCCAGACCATACTGTCAGACATTTTTAGCTAAAATCTTTAGCTGAGTGTCTTGCAGTTGGCTGAGCAATCTGCATATGCTGCATCTTACAGACCAGCTGTTACGTAAATGCGACTTGACTTTTGCCACTGTGAACAGTAGGAGTGACTGAGCAAGCCAGAGGGCAGATGTGACAGGCAGTGCTTTGTGCAGGCACCAACAGCCACAAGGAGAGTTGAGGAAAGGCTCCCAAACAGGGAGGTTCAGGGAAGAGGCTGGTACTTTTCAGGAGCCCTTTGGGAAGGAGCAGTCCTCCCTTGGCCTTAGCTGATTGATAGAGGGACTATGTGATACTCCAGCTCCTCTTGTCTTAGAATCCCATTTAGTTCTTCCTCGTTTTCGCTCAAGCCCATCAATTCTCTCTACAGACCTCACCACATTCTCCAAAGTTGTATTCCTCAACCTGTATTTCCTCCAGACCCCTCTCTCCCTGCGCATTCTTCATCTGAGCCTCCAAACCATTAGTGCCCAGCCTTCCCTCATCTTTAGCACCTTTTGCATCTCTCCTGTTGCATTCACTTGCAACTGAGAATTCAGGTATCTGCTTCAGCTGTTCAGCAGCTCTGTTTTCTGTATTTTTTTTTTTGTCTGTCTTTGTATGCCAGCCCTTACATTAACATGGTTACCAGCACTCACTGCCACTGGAGTAGTCATTTTAGCCTCCCTACATGTCTTCTGCAGCCAGCTCTCCCAAGAGAAGAATAAATCCAAATTATGGCTATGATGAGGTTTAAATACAAATAAAGGACATGGACACTACTTTCCATCAGTATAGATGGGAGTATCAGAGCAGGGTTAGAAGCTGTGTCTGCAAAAACCCGCTGACAGTATGTGAATTATCCTGGTTTGCTGAGGATTCTCCTGTGTCACAGCTTCTCCAAGCTGTACAAAGCTTGAGGGTTGAGCACCAAAGCTGGGCAGGTTTTTAAATTCATTGTCATTGTTCCCATAGATAGTAAGGGGGAGTCGGATTTGAATTTTGATAAGAACCATGTCTGAATTATCAAAATGTGCTATTTATAATCCCTTACAAGAGACCTGCCAGGATGGCTGGTGCAAGGGGACTGGAATCAGCTGAGTGAGAAAACTGAGAGGCACTGCAAGAAAAAGAAGACAACTGAACTTAGTTGGTACTGGTGAGAGAGAAAGTTGTGGTGGGGTAAGAAACTGAAAAGAAGGTGAGGTTTGCTGGATAAATGGGCTGGGACTAGGATGAGTTGAGGAGGCAGTAAGAAAGAGGGGGCAAGAAAATGTATGTAATAGTTTTTTGTGGGATAGAAAAAGAAGACTGGACGTGCTTGGTCTAAGATCTCAGGGAGACAGCAAGAGGCCAGAGAAGTTATGATTTAGGAAATGGAGTAGGTGTAGAAATGGAGTAAATTTGAGACCACATCTATTAAGAAAACTAGAATAGTATTGTGGAAAGTGAATTTGAACTGTGGAGGGCTGAAGGTTTAGGACTATGTACATGAAAAGTATCTGACTGATACAAGGTCTCAGCATGGGAAAGAGAAGGGGTAGGAATTGCAATAAGATGACTTGTGGAAAGATGGATTGATGAATGTGAGCTAGAGCATACTTCACATGAGTCTGTTTTTTTGGTTTTTTCCACTTGGCTACCTTTCATCTTTTAAGCAGTTTGCCTGGCTTCTGGTGCCTGTAGGCATAAAGGGCGATGGGGTTTTTTAGTGTTTTGTAAAATAATTGGCTATTTTTTAAATATATATTTAAATATGTAGTCTTTATTTTTTAACATTTTGTAAGTTACAAAGAAATATTTTAATCAAAATAATTGATTTCTTAGTTTAAACAGTGGAAAAAATACAAAAATTTGGTCTAAAGACTCAGATTTCTTTTTTCTTTCATTTTCCTCTCAAGTTAAAGGATATGCTTTACATTATAGACTGAGAAAGCAACTGGCATAAATTACTGATGACATGACTATAGATACAAGTTCTTAGATGACAGGAGCCACCTCTTGCAAGTTTCATTTGTCAAAGCTTACCTCTCTGTGCCATGGAGAAAAGGTTACAGCATTCATCTTTGATGTGATATGAAGTACATTTTAAAACACAGATTATTCTGTGGATTCCTTCCCTAAAAAAAGGAATGATCCTGTACCAAAAGTTTTAGTGAATGCAAACTGATTCTTGCAGATACTGTAGTAAAAGTTACAGCAAGATTGATGTTTTTGTTTGTTCTAGTAATTAAATATTGTCTACTTTGGGTTTTGTTTGAATTGAGGACAAGCATGTCACTTTTTAGAAGTGATTTAGAAATAAGAAATTCTACTGAGACTCTAAATGTCCGTACTGGAGCAGAATTAGATTTAAATATTTGACATTTTTGGCTGTATTCTTTTGTTGTCACAGACACAAATGCCATTGATTATTGATATCATGGTAATAGCAGAGCTTGATAGTGTCTTCACAATGGCTTTTTTGATGCTTTTCTGTGACAGTTATAAACAATTCCTGTCAGGCTTTGCATTTACCTTCTTTTAGCAGTAGGAGTGAAAACTTACATGTTTCATTCACCTCTGTCTGTGCCACTTTCAGTCAGCTATCTGTCATCTCAATAGCCAACAGTGGAGACACAGGGAAGGTCCCTGCACTTGGGTCCCACAGAATGAAGCTGCCAAGGCTTGACCAATAAATTATGGCTTTGAACAGCTCCATAAGCATAACTAAGAGGTAATATTTTACCCCCTAACGATGGGTTGACTCCCAAGCTCTGCTGCTTGTACCAATCTGTTCAGTAGTTTTTCCCCCAATAAATTCATTTCCCCATACATGCAGTGACATTAGCACTTCTGTAAGTTCCAGTTGTCCGGGGGAATATTCAAGTGCTTCAGGGTGTTTTTCACATCAGCATCTAGCTAAAATGCCCAAACTCTTTGTGTATTTGTAGCGGGTTCAGTTCGAAAACCAGGCAGAAACACCAATTTAGTGTAGTGGTTTGGTCCAAAATTCTCATTACTTATTTACCTTCTATGAGATAAGAATTAGGAGAAAGCAAAGCAGGCACAAATCTTAAAGGAATATAAAGAAGTTTATTAACAGACCTAAAAGAAAGGAAAAAAAAACCCCTTCAGAACACTTCTCCCCCCACCTTTCTCCCTTCACCCACTGACAATGTAAAAAGACAACCCTTGAGATTTTCAATCAGTTTACCACTTCTATAATAACCTTTTTCAGTTCACTTAGGAAGAGGAGTCTCTCTTGCTCATGCTATGGAGACATCTCCACAAGAAGTTCTCTCATGGCTTCAGTATCACGAGACAGCCGCCTGGGTTGGTTCTCTGCTCGCATGTGAGAGTCCCTTCCCCCAACTTACAGCTTTTCCCACAACGGCTTTCAAGGGTCCAGTCTTGAGCTACTGGGGTACCATTTTAAGGTTGAGCTGTTCAAAAACAAAGGTTCTCCTCACCCATCTCTGGGAGCATCTTCATCTCTAAGAATAGAGGCCCTCCCCCTTCCCTGGGAGAAAAAGGGTCCTCATCATCTTCATCTCTGGGAGCATCTCTAGGAACAGAGGTCTTTCTCCTTCTGATTTTCAGCAAAAGGGTCCTCATCACTTCCATCTCTCCCTGTTCAAACTTCTCATCAAATTACAGCTGCTTCAGCATTTGCTTATTCCAGCACAGGTACTTTTGCTCACAAGTACAGTTTGAACGCTCCACCCGCCGTGCTTTCATGAAATTACAGCGGGTACTCTGATGTATCATAGTCCATCACCACCATAGCTTTACAACAGAATCTCAGCTTTAAGCATCTCCTCTTTCTCCTCCCTCAGGTTTTCAGCTCTTCTTTCTTTACTTAATGTCTGCAGGTTTCATCTGTTCTGGAGGAAGCTTACAGCACTAAAAGAGTTAATCTCACCCGGGCCTTGCAGCTGAAGTTCGCTTATCGCTGTTGGTCACAGGATCTTTGCCGGGCAGCGGGGCAGCTTCAGCTGAATCTTGGCCACACTGGAGGGAGGGGAGTGTGGAGCCGGGCTGCGCTGTCTGCATGTAACAGGGATGTGGGGGGGGGGGCCCCCCCCGTGGAGGGAACGGGGCTGCACAGCTCCAGGATGGCTGTGTCCTGGCTGAGCAGGGCCCAGCCCGGACCCGCTGGGCCCCACACGGGCCCAGCCCAGTTACCTGTCCCAAGGCCGGAAGCAAGAGAGAGCTTTCCCGGGGTTTGTCCATTCTTATATGTGGACCACAAAAGTATGTCAAGCTCCTTAAGTGGCTTAAAAAATTGTCAGTATTCAAACTAGCCAGTTGATCGGTTTTGTTAGGTCATAGAGGAAGCTGTAAGCACCTCTTTGCAAGAAAATCCGGAGCTATGCTTGCTAACCCGTGACAGTATTCATTTCAAATTTCTGCTTTAGATGGTGGTCAGTGCAAAGTGGGGTTTGGCTTTGGACTTCCTCAGGTGCATAAAACCTGCTGGTTTTAATGATGTTTGCCATAGGATCTGCTTATGCACTGTTGTTCCAAAATACCAGGTGACAATGGCTGTTGTTTAAGTTAATCATTTCACACACTCCTAAAGCATTCTGCTAAAAGCTTCCAATAATATGAGAGGCTTTTATCTGCTTTTATCTAGCAGAGTATCTAGATCTCTGCTTCTGTCTAGCAGAGTGCAGCCTATTTCCTTGTAGAAGTATGGATTTGGCACAAGGAGCAAAAATATTCTGAAAAATTACTAAGCAGGTGTCACAAGCAGTAACTGCTCAGAAGAAATGAGACCATGTTTGCTTTCTTAGTTCAAGGAAAGAGGAAAACAAAATGAGTAGGAAACAAATACAGCTGAAGTGGTAATGGGTTGATGAAACACAAGAAGCGAGATTGCATTTTCTGACAGAATGTAGCCAGCAACCTTGGAGCATTTTTGTGAAGTGTTTGATTGCAGAGAACAGAGGTGCTTTGAAAATCCTATTTTGAGCATCCATCCCTTATTTGAATGACTGGATGCTGTGGTAATAAATAATGGATGAATAAAATTTAAGCCTAAAGAGACCTTCAGGTCATCTCTCAGGACTTCACTGTATCATGAGACATGACATTTCAGCAGGTTATCCTGAACTGAACTAGCACATCTGTTTTGACATCTCTTCAGCTGAAGCCATCAATGGCTGAAAAGTCTCAGTGCTTGGAGCTTTTTCGTATTGGTTCATCAATATTATTGCAAATTGTCATTCTCATCTGCATTAGTTGTACTTTGCTTTCCTGATTATTACATGCTTTTCCCAGACAGAGTTAAGCACCTTTTAATACTAGTATTTTCTTTCTGTATAGACAGCTCAATCTTTTTAATAACAGATCAAGATCTTTATGTGGTTCTTCAGTTTTATGCATGTTCTTTGTCGTCTCTTTAGTAGCCTTTAAAGAAAGGCAGTCAGCAGGATACTACCCCACGATACTACTCTGCCAGTGTCTCTTTCACTGTCCATGTTTTGCTTGGTGCAAAATTCACGGTACCTTCCTCTGCCACTTTCTGCCATCACTGCTATGTACAAAACCGGGATTTGGCCCTTTTGCCCCAGCATTGCCTAGGAGCTCATTCTGAGGGGGAGGGTGTGTTATGACTACTGTCTGGACCTGCTGGATGCAGGATTGCTGGCCCCATCAGTACATGTGCAATGTGTACCTTGCTGCAACAAATCACTTTACAAGATGTAGATTTTTACATAGAAATGCGCTGCCTTCAGCTTGACAGCAGTCTGCTCTTTTCATTCATATATTTTCTGAATAAGAATTTTGTGTACACTGGCAATGAGGGAGAAGTTTCTGGGAAGTGTTGTGCTTTTGCAGAGCTCCTGCGCTGTGGGGCTTCAGAGGGTGACCTGTACTAAACTCATACAGATCTGTGCTCCTTAAGCCAGCTGTAGGGCATCCCTTTGCTGATAAAGTTGAGACCAGTGTGGGCTCAGGCAGCATCTGTGAATGCTTCAAAACATTTTTTAGAAACAAGATGAATCGTTCTGCACACAACTTCATTCCATGCCAGCTGCATGGCTTTGCTTCTGGCTGCAGTTAGTTAGAGTTGGTTTTGCCTCTGGGGATGCTTTATCATTTCAGTATTACTAATGAGGAGCTACAGGGTGATTTTGAGTGGATTTGAACGGTGGTAGGAATGGTGAACAAAAAATCTGGAGGGAAAGTGATGGTCAATTTATTTCACTACCTTTGCTGCTCTTGTATTTTTTCTGAGGTTGATAATGTGGTGTCTTTCGTATAATAATAAAGAGAAAGTGAAACGTTTACAAATTTTGTAAACTGTTCTGTACTGTGCTAAGGAACTGAAATAAAACCTCTTGAATAATGGATCTGAAAAACACACTTTGCAATTCTCACAGTGCAGAAATGAAAGGCATCAAGACTTCTGATGGCATTCACTGAGAGTACCATGGCTCAACTCTAACCGTGTCTTTGGAGTGTTTTATAATAATTGATTTTGTATGGAAGATAATCTAGGGATTCCTTTCATTGCAGTTTTCAAAAGCCATCACTAGACTGTGCTGGGAGGCATTAAAAAATAATGATGCTAAAAATGTAAAAAAGTCAAATTAAATTCTCTAAGTTACACCCTCTGTGTAGGAATTAAACCCCAGGTTTAAGAGTTGCCTTCCTACTCCTTTTAGAAGTGCACGTACCTGAGGGGTGGGACAGAGGGCATGGAAGGATTGACAGTGGATGAGAGTGGCCATAGCCAGCCCTAGCAAGTTCATTCAGCTTTGTATTGCACAGGTTACTGTTTGAAAGGGAGGCAATGGAGACTGAAAACCAGTAACAAAGTAGGGGGTATGTGAGCCAAAATATTCGGCTGGTCTCAAAATATCAGTCCTGTATTTTTATAGTATAAAACAGAAGATATCTGTGAATGCACTTTTGAAATGAATGGGAAATAGCAGCTAAGACCTGGTGATGCTCAACCATTTCTGTAATTGTGTTGTTATTTTTGTAGCAGTGTTTCCAAGAAGAGAAGCTTTGTTGCCTTAAATTTTAAACTAATAACTTGAGTAGTTTTAATAGAAAAAGGACTGCTTGCGAATTTGTGATCAGATGCAGTTTTAAATATTGGATAGTTCAACAAAATGCTTTAATGTCTACACCTATAATTTAGAGTTTGAATAAAGTTCTTAATGCCATTTAGCAATAAGGATGCTTCCTTTGCATGTGAAATTGCACACCTGCAAAACTACTGTCCCATTTTCTTGGCCGAAATTGGTATAATTAGGATCCCCATTTTTAGTTACAGCCTCAGTGTTTTTACATGCTCATCACTTCCCAAGGTAACTCCATTTGTAGATCTTTCACTGTAAGCTGGAATGACTTTTAAGTTAAAAAAACACTTCCCCCCCAGCATTCTTAATTAGCAGGAGCTGAAATATGTTATGCCATATCCTCCCCCTCCAATTTTATTATGTAAAAATATTGGGGTTTTTTTCCTTCATATATCTTTCACATAGTAAAATGACTTTAAAATTACAAGTTTAAAATCTTGACTGAAGAGTTTGGGGAGTTTTGGCTAAACCCTTTAATTTACCATTAAGATTTTGAGAGATTTAAAGCTTCCATGCAAAAGTGGAAGGATCAGCATAGAGACCAAATGGCAGTGGAAGGGATATACACAGTCAGGAGGAAGCTTCCAAGTTGCTTGAGTTTGAAAGTGCACACTGTGCTACTCATGTGATTAGCAAAGAGAAGACCTACTTTTTGTAAGTTGGCACAGTAGTTTGATAGTTGCATGCAAAGATAATAGAGCCTATTTTGAATGTAGTAATAGGACATAAACTTTAATTTTTTTATTTGTTTTTAAAATTTCTTTAACACCATTAGCAAGGCTATGCTGCATGCTTTCTCTGTGCTCTTGCATTCTGTGTTACATTGGTGATGTGTGGTTGCACAGACTTACGGTTCAGATAAGAAAAAGGATTATCATTTTGCTTCTTTTCTAGTTCTTTTCCATGACAGTTCAAAAACTACAAATAGCACTGTGGCAGGTATTTGGGTTACCTCTAACTTAACTAAACATCATCTTCTGGAAGTGGATGTTTGAGGGAAGGTACACCTTGTACCTAGTGCTTTGCCCACTCCAAAAGAGTTGGAGAGAAGCCTGCAGGTACACATTTAAAACAGAGAAAGCTTTTTGGGACCCATTGTTCCTTGGCTGAAGTTCAGGCAAAGGTTTCTGGTGGTGCTTCAGTGGGTGTTCTGGACACTGGCTTGAGAAGGGTCATGGCTCAGCAGCAGTAGCTGGTGGATTCTCACCTCTGAATGTGGGCGTTAGGTGTAGTCCTTCCATTCAAAATTTGTGTACCCAAAGGGTTAAAATTCATAGCTATTGTAAATAAGTTCTATGGAAGTGGATCAAGCTTTGAGTCTACCTGCAAAATATTTTTTTTAAGTTCTAGAGAAATCTTGTGTCTTCATTTATGTATGTAACTAAACACCTTTGTCTACTTCTGAGTGGATTTAATACTTTTACCTGGCAATAGGAAGTGGTAGGAGAAAAACACATGGATCCTTGAGAAACACCGTGCTTGGGGGTTGGGTGAAGGTTAATGGTATCTGCTGATGGTCTTTGGATAAGATGATCTTGAATACCAGCATTGTTACTTAAAAATAAAGCAAGTCCTTTTGCAAAATGGAGTAAGTAAAAGGTTTCTTTCCTTTTACACTGGTGTCCTGTGTCTCCTAGACCACTATTCCTGAAAATAATAAAATGCCTGCTTTGTTTCTGGGTCCTGCTTTAAGCTTCTGCTTTAACCATAGGATAGTTTTATCTGTTTTAAGGATAAATACCTTTGTGGATAGAATATGATTACTATGCATAGAGCAACCTATCATTTCCTCTTGCTCTAAAATGTGGTGGATAGACCACCACTGCATGTTGTGTTCATGTTTCTGCTTTTTCTACATAATCTACATACTCTTGAAGTGTTTTAGCTGTAGGGAACATCTGTCACAGACCCAAATGTTTATATTCATAAAAATTGGCAGTTGTGTCAGCTCCTCAAAGAGATGTTCATCGTGATCTTTTTGTAAGCAAATATGCTGTGACTGGAAAAGCTTCTTTAATAATTGTGTTAAGTACAATTAAAGTATCTGGAATCTGTTCCAGTTACTGAAGCAGCATTGAAGATTGTGATTCTTCTTATGAAAATACAATTGCTTGGATTTTGCATTACAAATATATGCTAAAGTCATGTCTGGAAATCTGAGCAAAGTTCTCTACAGACTGTACAATTGGGGAGTCATGCTTAAGATTATTTATTTATTCATTTATTTTCTATAAAATTAGATGCATTAATCATGAGAAGTAGTTTCTTCACAGATTTTCCGTATGCACTTCCCTGGTTATAAATAGTATTTTTAAAGGCTTGATTAGAAAAAATTAGTTTCATCTGTTCACTTGTAAAACATCACTGTAGTCAAGCAACCAGCCCAAAAGGAACTGATGCATGATGAAAATAATATTTTGTATTTCAGTTACAAAGATGGAGCTCAGTATCTCTCCCATTGTGTGCTGTCAAATAGAGAGAGGACTTGTAATTCAATTTAAACCTCATTCAGTTCGATCTCTGTAGAAGAGTGCTGGACCCTGAAGGTAGTTTTCTGAACAGCATCTTGCTTTAGGTAACTGGTGAGCTGCTTTTCCTGTAGGAGGAAAGAGAGGAGAAAAAGGCAGAGGGATGACTGGTCTTTACAATTTGTTCCAGAACCACTAGTGTTAGTCTTAAGTTTTATTAGGTTTAAAATATATTAAGATTTTTTTAAAGCAGTACATAATGGCATAGTTCAAAGATCTGAGTTAAGTGTCAGTCAGATTTTAATAGTTTTATGCAGTCTTTTCAGTGACTTTTTCCTCTTCTTGGCTCTACTCTATATTGTATGGATTTCTACACGATTCACCTGCAGTGTTTTCAGTGCTTTTTTGTCACATGCTTCACATTCATCCCTTCTTTTCTGTCTTTCCAAGCCTCCTATTTTCTCATTAAAACGTATCTGCTCCTTCTTTTCTGTTTCTGCAGGGCATTTTTCCCTCTCAGATTTCCTTCTCTCCCTCTTATTTTTCCCTTTCTCAAAACCTAATCCCTCCCCACACACACACTGATAAAGGCAGTAAAGTCTGATATTTTATGCCGAAGATATTGTTAGGGATCAGGATAACTTCATGGTTAGAGGCAAAGGCAATCCATCCAGCCAGCAGCTGTCAGTAAGGTGAAGGTTTGGTTCATGCTACCATATACCCAAAAAGCTGAAACTACTAGTCAGCTGGTCTTCATTTAAGATACTTCAATGAGGAGCTTTCCTCTTCATTCTCCTTCTTATCCCAAAACGTTTTTTGGGGAACTCTCTTCTCAATAAGCCTAAAAAATCTTGGAAGATACCATCCACTTTTTTGGTCTTATGCATTGTCTTTTGATTTCACAACACTGAAATGTTGCACGTTAGGTTTCATAAATAATTCTCATCAGTTGTGAAATTGTTGTGTTTTGAAATGCATACATTTCAAAGAGAAAGGGCCAGAATTTATTCTTTCCAGCTATTTAGGTAACAACCAGACATAAGCTGTGCTCTATCTTTGGCAGCTGTGCCATGCTCTTCACTGCAGCAGTGGTTACTTGCATTTTGGACTGGTAAGGGCCTTCACTTCTATGTTTTTTAAGAAAATGTGTGTTATTTCCACTGGACTCATGCAGATCATCACAGGATTTGTTGGGACAAGTGTTGGCAGAACCCTTGCTGACTGAGTACCCTATGTACCCCCCATACCTTCTCAGTGTGGAGGTATCAAAAGATCTCTTGCAGTCTGGATGATACCGAGTATTACCCAGGATTAACCAAGAGGCATGGGAAACGAATGTAAAATAGCACTGACAGAAAATGAAAACAAAATGAAACAAACCCAAAACCCACCATAAATGCAAGTTCAGGATCTTGTCTTAAGATGTGTCATTTTCCAAATGAATCTTGGTTTGATGAGCTGAGGAAAGTTGAAATCTGGTTCAGTTTTGCTTCATGCTAGCAAACAACTGTCAGACAGAGAAGATTGTCTGTCCAAGATGGAGATGAAAATGAGCAAGGTGGAAATGGTGCAACCAGACTTCCCTATTACATTTTTTTCTGTTGGTAACTGGAAAATATTTCAAACTTTCTCTTGCTTTTGCTCGAGGTAGTCAAGCTTGCTATATCTTCAGCTCTTTATGTTTGACTTGGGGAAAAAAAAAGTACAACTTGAACTTTCAAAAGAAGAATAATTCTCAGTTTTATTGCTGAACTTCAATCAGTAGGTCTCCAGGTGCATTATAAAGCATACTATTATTTTAAAAATCTTCACTAATTTGGCATGGCCATCTTAACACAGGGTCTGTTTTAAAAACATGTTGAATGCTCACATCTTCTGACTTAAAAGGGAAAGGAAAGCAAAAAAGAGAGCATAAAACAATAAAACCCAAGCCTGTAGGCAGAATGTTTCATTACAATAGTTGTGGGGTTTCTTTTTAATTATATGTAATAAAAATCTTACAGATGATGCCCACTCTTTGGATGAGGGGGTAAGACAAGAAAAGTTCCTTGCCTGAGGCCCAGGGTTGGAAATATAAACCATGGTTAGCTGGCATTAAACTTTTTGATAATAGCAATGTCACCAGTGAGCTAATGATGACTTTTCCTCCCCTTTGATGATATGTTGTTCTGCAGGTAATTGATGTCATGATAGCAGATGATACAGTAAAATATTTTGATGGAAGACACAGTTTCCCATATAATAAACTGCTTTTTTGTAGAGCCTGCATTCCCACAGTGAGAGCTGGTGGTGTCTGTTCTTCGATGGGCAGGGTTGTATCAGCAGAGACTGGCTCTGGGGTGGTACAGAGTGTGTCCCAGCAGTTTTAGCGCTGATGCATTACAACAATGTTGGGCTTCATTACAGCGCTTTGTTTTCTGTGGTGCTGCTACTTGGGTCTGCAGAGAGGAGAGAGCCTTAGGAGATGCAAGAACCATTGTTTAACAAAACTTACCTTCTTCCCCCTCTCCCCTTTTCTTCACAGAAAATATCAGAGAGGAACCCGGGTACGCCTGAGACTGCTGGATCTTGAACTGACGTCCAGGTTCTTGGGGGCAGCCAGTGATACAACATTGCAGGAAGCTGATGCAGTACTTTTAGGGCTTGCAGAGAGCAAGCAAACAAAGCAAAAGGAGTAAATTTACTGCAGAGAGATGCACTTCGTGCTCTATTACAAATTACATAAAATAAATACTTCCTCAGGAAATAAATGAAAATTTTCTGTCCACTTACATAAAAAATGAGGTCAATAAAAGACAATAAGCACATTGTACCTAATTCTTGCTCCATTTTTATTCACTCATCTTTCTAGCTCTTTGCCGTTCAATTTAAAGGTGAAAGGT
Organism: Corvus kubaryi; assembly: GCF_017639235.1. Classification (NCBI taxonomy): domain Eukaryota; kingdom Metazoa; phylum Chordata; class Aves; order Passeriformes; family Corvidae; genus Corvus; species Corvus kubaryi. The sequence continues at coordinate 7,363,527 of NW_024581127.1, read as the reverse complement.
TAACTGAGCTTTTGTAGGTTAACTGAATGTTTTCATATTCTTGTATAAAGAATTTCAGAGTCCATCATACTATCCCAAAGGAATGTTGATCTTCCATGGAGGAGGTCCAGAGTTTGGTGTCGTGGTGCTGCTTGCAGGATGGTTTTTCATACAGAACAACATCAAGCATTCCTGATTTCCAAGCTGCAGTGCAGGCTGTTTTACTGCAGATACTGGGTTTAATATCTGTTACAGTACGTCAAACTTTTATCTCCATCTGCATGAGGAACTAGAGATTATTCTTTGCTTTAATCAGAGCTCGCATTTCCAGTGCATGTTAGTAAATTTTCTCTGGTGGTTCATAAAAATGAAAAGAAGCTGTTTTAATGTAGTTGGCCAAGTGTAGGTCTTAGTTTTCTGTAAATATATTTAAGATAAATATAATGGGTATTAGAACACACAACCAAAGAATCATGTAATGGTATATCCTGTATCTTTTTGGAGCTTTTGTTATCAGAGAACATTTCTCTTGATTTCTGGTATATCCAAGCCTGAATTCTGCACAGTCATTTGTGATCTGCGTAGTGCCTAGCAGGTGTGCTGAGGCAAATGCCATTCATACCACTCAATTTCAAAAGAAAGCCTGTTTAATTTTAAAATATTTTCCCCAAATGTTGGAATGAAATGAGATTTGTTAAGATAGTATGCCTTGTTTGTCTGCAGTGACTGTCCAGTGACACCGTGTTTCTTTTAGATGTATGTTATTCAGCAAACTGCACAAAATTCAGCAAAACGCACACTGGCTTAAGCGTGTATTACCCAAATCCACAGACACCTCATCTTTCTGCTGGAGCAGGCCATGTGAGCAGTGGTGCAGCTCCTTCTGCCTCTCATGACTGAGTACATAGGTGTCTCAGTCATGTACAGGAAGAGGAGGTAAGGGATCCCTAAAGAAGCAGGGTACCAGAGAGCCAGTTCCAGGCTGCCACAGCTCATACATCCCTTTCCTTGCCTTCACCTGGGAGTTGCTTGGATAAGATGGCATCAGTGCAGAAATGGGGAGCAATTCTGTTAGATCACAGCTGGCTGGTGGGTCAGGTTGCCACCCAAGTCTTCATATGGTCCAACAAAATTTGTTTAGAACAGGATACAAAAGCCTTAACCTGTTTATAGGTTAAACATTTTAATTTTTTAAAAGGTTTTTGGGTTTGGGTGGTTGGTTTTTTTTTTTTTTTAATATAAAAAGAAAAGCAAAAGGAAAGCTGAAGTGCCTTTTTACCTGGAACCACAGCCGTATGGCACAGTGGTTTCACTATTTCTTACACCTCTGGCTAAAAGAAAACCTTTGACCAAATAAACAAAAGAAAATTCATTTCCTACTGTTGCCCTCTCATAACACTGAACCAAGAGGTGCAGTGCAGACAGAATCATAGAATTATTAAAGTTGAAAAAGATCTCCATGATCATTGAGTCCAGCTGTCAACCCAACACTGCCATCTTCACCACTAAACCATGTCCTTAAGTGCCACATCTACAAATTTTTTGAACACTTCCAGAGGTGGTGATTCCACCACTTGTCTGGGCAGCCTGTTCCAATGTCTGACATCACCTGATATGGGTAGTTTCCAAGACACATCTCATGCATGATCTGTCAAGAAGAATATTTTTAGTATAAGGTATTTATTTACCCAAATACTAGGAGGAATCACACAGTAAATGCATAACCATTCTGAAGGAATGGGCATGTTCCAGCAGATCCTTTTATAGTTTTGCAAACTGAAATTTGGTTTCTGAAATCAGTATGGATCCAAGCAAGAAAAGGAAACAAGCAATGTGAGCTTATTTTGTTGCTTTAATTTGCTCATTCATCACAATGATCTTAATTAGGGGATTTTGGACATGAATTTCATTGGGTGTTAGCCTCCAGGTAAAGAGTTATCCTATCACTACAGTAGGAAAATAAGGCCTTTTTAAGAAGCCAGGAGGGATTTAAAATATCAAAGAAATCCTGTCTGTTGAAGGTAACTCATGCTACATGCTTGGTCAACCTTCAATAAGAGTGATCTGGGAGGAAGTATATGTGTTAATGTTTTGGGCAGGATAAGAGTTACTTCACAGTAGGGTAACAAATAGTGATTTTATCAAACCTTCCTCCAGATAACCTTTAGAGAAGTAGCTTTTGGAGGCTGTAGTGGTTGCTGTTTCAAATCCAGCTTACTGTTTTATTTGGAAACCCAAGGGTTGACATAAACTGACCCAGTCATACAAATTGCAGGGTTGGACCTCCAATGGCTTTAGGCTGCTGCTAGTCTTTGTGGCCTTTGAGGAACCAGTTGTTGTCCCAGTCCATCTTCGGTGACCATCAGTTATTAATTGGCCCTCCAAACTCTTCATACAAGAGTTGTCCCATGGAGGAGTCTCTCTTTGGGGCAGCCTGTGCCCATTGCACGTTGCCTCAATTCTGTACAACTCCCAAAGGCAGAATTGCAAAGGCAGAGCAGGGAATTCTGAAATGTCTTTGTGGTGGGTTGTTGCAATTGTATTTCATAGCTGTAATACCTGCATATTCCAAGAATATGTGGAGACTACATGTCCTTAACACCGAGTAAGAAACGACCAGCGTTCGCTGCTGAACAGCCATGATGGCACAATTGCATGACCTGTGTCTGTAAGGCTATCCTTATTTTTTACTCCAGCCTTTTATCACAGTAGAAATTGATAATGCAAGCAGATATTTCTAGGGCCATCCATACAGAAAAATAACAAATGCGGACACTTTTCTGCTGGTTGCTCCCTGTCCCCAGGAGTTCCCTTTCTTCTTCATGGTCACATTCCTTTTGCTCCTTCTCTCTGCATTTTCTGCTGTGCAATGTGCACAAGTGTATATACAAGAGCTGTGCACAGTGAAATCTCCTTGTCCACATGGTACAGATCCCTGAGAGGCCTTGTGTATGTCTTGCTTTGGGCAGTGGTATCAATCTGAATTATTGTTTGGAGGTCTTTCTTATTGCAGGCAAGAGGATAGCTGCTCCTGCTAACATAAAGAAAGGCTAAAGCCAGCCCAGCAGCTCCTGTGGCACTGTGCCCAGCCCACAGCACTGCCTGGAACACTCTTATCACTCTATATATGTACAACTAATATGAACCAAATGAATGCTACTTATACATACCAAGATTCCAGCTGTAAATGGAAATGCATCATTTTGCTGAGAATCCTGAGGGCAGTATAAACCAAGTTCTGCAGCTATGTTCTTCTGACTGCCAAAATCAGGAATTTCTCTACATGCCATGCTGCGTTTTCTTCTAAATTTTGGAATTTTGTCTTACTCTCTGAAGCACAGACCTGATGAGCAAAGTTCATTACTAAAATCATATGGATTTATTCTCTCACCTTTTTTTGATTATGCAGCTGAGAAGACATTTATTTCTTCATCTGTTTTTCAGACATTTAGGTTTTTTTTTTCCTGTAACAGTCTTGAGCTTTGAAAGTGTTGAATTTTTTTTTGCTCTGAAATTTTTCAGGTAACAACACAAACCCACTTCATTAGCAGATACTGAGTTTTCATTATCTTCTTTCATATTTTGCTTTGCTTACTGCCCACATCTCACTTAGTTGACCAATTTCTCACTTAGATTTGGATGAGCATAACAGATTCACTTTGAGTAGTTGTAATTCATGCTTGCTGTAGAATTTGCACTCAGAATTGTAATGCTGAGTGCTCACAGAGCAGCATGGAATGCATCCTCAGTAGAGGAAGGAGGAGGCTGCTGCCATCCCAGCCTTGCCTCCCCACTTGGTCAGGCACTCTCTGTAGGGGTGATTCTGCAGCAAATGGCTGTGGGCAGGCTCAAATCTTCCTTCCTGCACAAGCAAGGAATATTTCCACACATTCTGCTGGGAGGACACTTACCTTTTTTAGACTTGTAACTGAAGTGCTTGTGAACTTCACCCTAACCCACGTCCACGTCTCACTCCTCACATGTACTTGCATGTCTGAAGTGCTTTCTAGCTTTACAGATGTGCTTATAAGCAAAGTTAGCTTTGGTAAAAACTGAATCAAAGCTGGTTGGGGTTTTAGCTGAAGCAATAATTTCTCTTTTGTGTTTATTCTGGTCCTGTTTTGAAGGCTTTAGTAAGTTGTCCTAGAATTCTACCTTTTATGAACAGAACATAAAACACTTTATACATACTTGGAAAAAAATATCTTTATCATGATGTGGAGTTGGAAGAAAAATGAGAATAGTTCAATGTTCCTTTGATGACTGATGTGCTATAACAAGACCTCGTAAATCCTCCTAGGCTTGTCTGCCCTTTCATATTCCAGGCCTTTAGGTGGTGAAATGGGGAAAAAGGGAAACACTGAAGAAATCAGGCCTGCCTATTGAAAACAAATTAGCATCTTGCCACCAAAGCTTTGGCACTGAGCTCGTTTCTAAAGAAAAGAATACTTCACATTTTACTTTACTTTGGGGCATTCTGGAAAGTTTGGGTTCCTCCTCATTTCTTAATACTGTCACATTTATAAATCAGGCAAATTATTGTTTGAGCTTTTTACTCTTTCTCTGGCAGCATTAATCCCAAATGCTGGGAAAGCTGTTCCAGTCTTCTGTTTTGGCTAGAGAGCATTTCTACTAGATACAAGCATGCACTCTACATGTGTTTTTTTAGTACATTATACATTCTGGGGAAGTGTTTCTCGTATATGAAGGGTCTAGACTGCCCAAATGGGGCTATTACACTGTCATCTGGCCATAACCCAAAATAAATATTATCCCTGGTATGACTGCATTAGACTAACATGAGTAAGATCTTAAACACCTCTAAGTGTTCTTGTTGCCTTCTCAGTTGTGCCTCATTCAATCAGAGTTAAGCATCCTGATGCACTCACTGCATGGTGGCTCTAATGAGGAAATCTGCCATTTGTTAACTTCTGTCTGCAGCAGGCTGTGTGTCAAGAGCAGCCAAAAGTCACACTTCCCAACTGGGTTAAGGGATCCTAGGCATCCTTGGGATAGGTTCTGTAGTCACTCTGCAGTTTGGGTTAGCTTCTGAAAGTGGTGGCATATAAAAATTATTTTAAAATGTTGACTTTCAAAGTAGTAAATCACGTTTTTTTTCTCCCATCTTGTGAGAAATCAAAGAATTACTGAAATTCCAGCTCTGTTAATGTCTTTCACACAACAGCAGCTCCGCTGGTTGAATCTTTGCACAGCTTCTCAACCTCAAACCTGGTTTGTGTTTAAGACATGACACATATGGGAACTTAAGTGGTGTTTCACGGTCTCAGTCCCGTAGCATGGGGAAGAACTTTAAGGGCTTCATGCTTCTCTTCCCAGGGAGAGGAGTTGTTCAATTCTTGTCAAAATGACTCAACTGAATACAAATAAACCCCAAAACTAACTGAAGTTGAAGGTCACGGTCTAATATGCCAATTACCAAAACATACAAACAAACACATCAGAGAAGAGAGTTTGTATACATCCTGACCCGCCTCACGAAGGAGTGTCTGATGTTCACCATGTTGAACATCTTTGGATGGTCATGGTGACTGAGAGAGGTGCTTGAGCATTGGAGGAAAGCAAATGTCACTCTTGTCTTCAGAAAGGGCCCAAAGGAGGACACCAGTGGTGCCCAGTGCCAAGACCAGAGGCTGTGGGTACACACTGAAACACAGGATGTTCCCTCTGAACATCAGGAAAGTTTTACACTGACAGTGACTGAGCACGGGCGCAGGGTGCCCAGAGAGGTTGTAGAGTCTCCCCCTGTGGAAATACTTAAAAAAAGAGTCTGGACATGGTCCTGGGCAACAAGGACCATGGGGCCCTGTTTGAGCAGGGAGGAATGGACCAGATGACCTCCTCCCTTTCAACCGTGTACCATTCTGTGATTCTGTTTTCATCTTACTTGGCCACTCTGGATGAACACCGCTTCTTTTTGTTTCTCTAACTTTTTGAAAGCTCAGAGCTTCTGAATGCCCTGACCTGGAGATGATCTGCTTCTGAGCTAGGAGGGTACAGTCTTCACTTTGGGATCCAGTTGTTAAAAGACTGCAGGGCACTGGGGTTCTCCGGAAGTAGGAAAGGTGGAAATCAGTACCTTCTGTGTGTCCTTGAGGCTGGTTTGCTCTTTGTTTGGCATGGCCTTCCCTGCAGTCTTAAGGGAGACTGTAGCTATTGCATGTGGCTGCTGCCCTCTCCCACTTCCAACGCAGGTATCATCCCTCCTTCTTTATTCCTACTGTATGTATGGGCAAACTGAGAATAAGCTCAGTGAGACAGATTCCTATAGGTCCAGGCTCCTGTACAGTGTGGAAAGGATGTCTATCCCAGCTCAGAGTTTGGTGCCAGCCACACCAAAGTAATGAGCAGTGTTATCAGTGTGGCTGGCAGAAGCATCTGGCAACTGTCCTTCAAGGAGGGGTGATGGTCCTCTCCTGGCAGTCACTGGCTACCTCCTGCCTTGCCTGCCTGCCAAAGCCCTTGCATGAGCTACTCTGGCTTGTGGCAGGCCAGCACGGGTCTAGCTGTTGAATTCCTCGACCCAGAGAAGGACCTTTGAATAGGCCCGACATGGTTTGCTCGGGTTCACCTAAGAGTGGGTTTTGGTGTGTGATTTCATTACCTCTTGGGGGCCAGGCTTTGCTCAGTGACTGAGGGCCTCACGCACTGATTTGGGTTCCTGTTTGCCCTAGAAAATCACTGCTAACTTCCCAGTGGTATTTGGTTCTTCAGCATGCTTAGGGAGGATGTGCAGCCCGGAGCTGGGGTTTCCCTCGGCCGGGCGGGCAGTGGCGAGGCGCGGCCGGGAGCCAGCGCAGACAGGCAGCTGCCTGACAGCTCGAGCTGTGAAAGAGCAGCGTCAGCTCGAAATCTTTGCCGTGCCCTTTGCTCCTCGGGCTGTGCCATCTTTGCACACGCTGGATCACCGCGGAGCTGAAGTTTCATTTACCGACTGAACGACTCTGAAAAAGGTCCTCCCCGTCCCAATTAGCGCTGCCGGCCGCCCGCCCCAGCGGAGGTTAAAGCGAGCCGCCTGCCCGGGCGGTGGGCGCGGGGCTGGGGCCGCGGGGAGCCGGCAGCGCGCTGGGGGGCTCCGGCGCTGGACCCTTTCAAGCGCTGCGGCGCGCCGGGCTCTTGTGTGAAAAACAAGGGGCACAATGCTGGAGTCGTAACCTCCTCACCCCTGACGGCATGGGAAAGTGCACTCCTCAGCTGTTGGGTATAGAAAGGCTGCTGCAGGCATGAGAAATGTTCATAAAAATGCCGTTTAGAGCCTGCCCTTCTACTCTGCACATGTCATCTTGCCTATCAAGCTGCCTAATTGGAAAATTAGGCTGGTCTTAATTTAGAGACCTAAAAGTTCATGCCAATAATTTCCCAGAGACTCTTTTTTTCCAATTATTATTATAAGTGGTTTCAGCACATTGGAAATCTTTACTGAAAAAGAAAAAAATACACCCGGGAAGAGCAGATCTTACATTTCAGAGGCATTCTCTGATTTCTATGTGTGAAATTGTATTGTTGTGCATCCTGTGAATGATCATTCAGAGACGAATGTGAGCCCCTGTTGTTTTCCATGCATCATTCCTTATTTGACTGAACACAAAGAGCTCATCATACTTTAATTTACAGCATGTTATAATCTTATTTTGGAGCTTAATGCACCTGCTATTTTCTATCTGCTGAGGCTCTGAAAGCAGCAGTGAGAAGAAGCTGTCTTGCAGCTGTAAACATTTACCCCCCAGGGTCATGTGTCTGTGAGCACCACTGATCCCAAGGAGACCTGAGATGGTGTGTGGGATCAGGCCGGCTGGTTGAATACTTCCTGGCTTTGATCAGGGCTCAGCCTTGCAGTTAGGCACATCCAGGTGGCTGCAGTCTATGCCTTTGAGATCTCTGCTGTGAGCTGTGTTTAGGAGACGTGGTGAAGATTTCCTCTTTGAGTCTGGATACTGTCTGTCTGAGACCCCAGATGGGAGAAAGGCAGTGGTGACCAGGCCCATCAGGCTGTCTTGTTTATCCTCAGGTCTAGGATGAGGAGGAAGGATTTCTGCTGTCTCCTGCTTGTACCCTGTTACAAATAACCTTGCCCAGCTGGGCAAGGGCTCACGCAGGCAGGACGGCAGAGTGCTTTTGTTGCTCCTGCCATTCGCACGAGCAGTTGGCCGTGTTGGAAGCAGGATGGTCTGACAAAACCTCTCACCATGTCTTTCGGCAGCGATAGGAGTGGCTGATGTGTACAGCAAGGTCTAAGGCATGACTTGATAAACCTGTGAGTCCTCCAGATTTTTGTCCTTTTGCTGAAAGCTGTACACTGGAAGCACGGGAGCAGGAGAGGCCCATACCTAAGATGATTTCCAAGGTCAATATTGGGTACCTTGACAGAGATGCAGTGTGCTGAGGCCATGGACACATCCTCCCTGGGTCCTGCTAAGCCATTTGGAGGGGCTGCTGCTCTTGCACAGCTGCTCTGCTACTTCCCACCCAAGAAACTCACTCCCAGGTGAGTTCCCAAACGATTTTGACCCTGCTGTTTGTTCAGTTTAAGGCTAGTTAATCATTATGGTTGCTTGTTTTGGAAGATGTGCTTATAGGGAGAGGGTCGGGGAGATGGAAGGAGGGAGAGCATCTGGCACAAGCTGGAGCTGTTGCCTTTCTGTCTCCAGGAGAAGAGCACTACTGAACACTGGGGCAAGAGGATGCCCATGGGTGAGACTACCAGACACAGGTTAGGGGCAGGATGCAACCCCAGGATCAGGGTTTGTGAGGTTCAGCCATTCTCTTGGTGCAGTAATCCATGCATGTGAGTAGGACCGCAATTTCCTCTCCCTCTAAAACTGTAACCACACAGGCTGGGCTGAGATCTAATGTTTATGCAGAAAGCAGGGTTCACCTAAAGAATTCCTACGGGTGAAACCCAAAACATTAGGATAAAGAAATTACAGAGAACAACGTGGGAACAAAGCAAACAAAACTCCTGCTCACCTTGGGCTCTATCCACCCTCCCTGCAGGCATATAGTGTTGCATGGGAAGTCTTCTGGTGATAAAGCACCCAAGCATCCCTGAGAGCAGCACTACCATTTCCCTCTTGCTGGAGGGCAAAACCAGGCCAAGATGGGACACACAGACCAAGAGGCCCTGTATTCATGACAAAGAAGTGTTCTTATTAAATGTTCCACGTTTATTAAGAGCTTTTGAAAGGGCAGGAGGTCTTCCTGGAGCAGGATTGAGTCTCGGGTGCATAAAAATTGGGCAGAGCAGAAGCTTGTGCAAGCCAGAGAGGTGTGTAGTGTACAGTAAAGAGTACAAATGTACATGTTTTTTGAGGGGAGAAAATAGGCTGAAAAAAGCTTCCTTCTTCCATTTACACAGACAAAAGTGTGCTGCTGGCCCTCTGCAACAGTGCTTTCTGGCAGGACCTTGCTACATCTCTTGTCTGCATCGTGGTAGGATCCAGAGCTCAGCTGAGCCCCTTCTGCGAAAGGGTCAGTTTCAATGTCTCTGACTTTATTTTGGGTACCTTGCTTGCTGGTAGCAGTGAGGGCAGCAGGCTGGAAGAGCTGCAACCAAACACCTTGGTGCAAACCACCATAGCACCTTGTGAGCCCTGAAGATGGGCAGCTGGGGAAGACCTTTTCCCAGTCGTTAGTCCCAGCTTCCCTGCTCTTTACAGAAAAGCACAGTTGTCTGTAAGTCTTGCCTGATTCGGCAGGACACGGGACTTGATGGTCAGCCTTGCCAGGGCTCTCTGCCCTCTCTACTGCCTTTCCTCCAGGCAGGCCCACACTTCACCAGCGTGAAGTTAACGGGAGTTATCCTCCTTGCCCTATGCCGCTTACAATGGAAATTAGTTCAACAGGATGAAAGGTTGATGGTGGGAAAGCATGTCAGAAAATACAATGCAGAGAACACAACTCTTGGGAGAGAGCTCTTTGTTTTGTTATTTGAAAGGGCTCAGGATTTAGCCAAGGGGGTGTAGTTATAATTTACTTTAAGGGATGCTGACAACTGCATTTGTCAAGTTAGATTATGGTCATACTGTCATAAAGGATCACTCTGTTGTTTTACTGCTAGTGTATAGATGCATAAGTACTTTGGACCTCAATGAGGATAAAAATATGGCTCTGATGTGTGAAAACCCATACTGCTGCCTAAATTTCTGTGCTGCTACATGGCCCTTTGGTCACAATAGGACTATTCAGTGCAAACCTTTGAGCACTTGAATGAATTTTAAGTCTTTGTAGATCTGAAATAGCTTGACCTTCTGACAATCACGCTCTTAATTACTTGTCCTAAATACAGTCAGACTGAATGGGATATGCCTAGACATTTTTAAACAGATGTGAGCTCAGTGCTGAAGAGATCAGGCCAACATGGGCACCTTGATCTGCCTGTACATTCTGAAGTAGGTACTTATTTAGCAAAGTGACCTCGTGCTCCTAAGCTTCAGTTTTGCTATCCATTATCATGCCTCTCCTACCCATTTATGCTACTGTGCTCACACAGAGTATTACTATTTCCCATCTCTCTTTTATTTCTCTTCATTGTTAAATTTCAGACTCTCAAGGCCTGAGGACTGATCTATGGTGTTTTGGGGTTTTTTTAGTTTTCCTTAGAATAATGCCTGTCACTATTTATATTTCTTAATCAAATGTTTCCTTTCCACTAAAAGACCTGCATGTTTGAGAAAGCCAAGAGCTCCCAAGAGAGCTGCCAGTACTGCAGCCCAGCATGTTTGTTGGGGGGGATGGTGCTTAGCAAGGGTACAGGTGTTTCTGGGGTACTGAGCCACGTGGGACAACTCTTAACCATTTCAAGCTCCTGACATGAAATACAGCCCTTCTCAGGCTGTGCGCCAGTGAATGTGGGCAGACCCCTGCATGAAGCAGGTCTGATTTGAATGTAAATTACAGAATTTTGCTGCAGTTGTCCACACTGAGGTGCTAATGAAGAAACAACTTCATCCGTCTGAGTTTGGTGCTGTGTTTGTGTCAGGTCCCTTGGCATCACTTCTCTTCGTGGGAAAACAGGGATGAAGAGCTGCATCATAGACAACTGCCTGGGGTGGGTTGTTGTGTTTTTTTTTTTTTTCACATCACTTTACAAATAACCCTTTCCCTTCTGCCCCACATTTGCTATTCTTCATGCTGTGCTCCAGGAAAAAAGTAGTCGGGCTTCGGAGAGTTCAGTCTTTCCACCCTGAAAGGTTATTCTGAATTAGTTGTTTTTTGCCTGAGGGTGGGTACATTAAAACACACTTCCCACAGCCAGGTAGGCAGAAGGGGATGTTGGCAGTACGCATCTAGTTCATCCGTAATGGCCTGTGGGTGCTCATGACAGGTACTCACTGGGTGCTCATCTGAACTGAGGTCCTTCTAGAGCACTACCTTTGGCTTTATAAAAACCAGGTTTAAGTGGCAAGCCCTGAGTTTATATTACATGATGCTGTGTTTTCAGTATAGGAATACTCCAGTTTTGAGTCCAGCCATTCATTTAATTCCTGAGAAACATGTCCATGTCTGGAGGCTCAGGTAGGCTTGGTCACTGAAGCTGGCTCTCCGGCATCCAACCCTCCCCATATTCCCAGGTTCACAACCCCTTGAAATTTAAGCTAAGTGAAACACTGTTGAGCTTCTCCTGGTGCTTTTTGCCGCCGGAAGGACACGCTTTTAGCCATGTGCCTGCTGTGACAGCCGGGCTGGCGCGGGGCTTGCGGGGCCGTGCCGGTGGCACAGCTGTCCTGCCTGCCCCAGCGCAGAGCAGGGCTGGCGGGCACACCTCAGATTAGCCATGTGGCCGGCGTTTAACCGCAGCATTACCGAGCCACATCCGAGCAGCTGACAGCCTGAATAATTTACTGCATGCAAATGGTGGGACCTGCTGTCTCCGTTAGTGCTGGGATCCGATTGCCACAGCCCATTAATCGTAATTGCTGGTTTGTGCTGACAGGAGTGGGGCCTTCGCCCTGTGAGCGATTAGGCAGCTACCGGGAACGCCGTCCCCGTCCTTGTCCTCCCCCGCGAAGGAACCTGGGAATTTTCATGCTTTTATTTTTATTTAACTGAACTGCAAAGCCAAACCCGGTGACTCCCATATGCTGTTGCCCTCAGGCCATGCAGGGAAGCCTCCATCCCAGGGGAATGCAGTGGCTTCGGAGTCTAATTGTCTCCGGAGGGGGTTGTGATGGTTGCCCCAGTGGCAGGCAGGACGCTGTGTGTGGAGAAGAGGTTCCCTGGCACAAATCCCACTGCAGGGGATGGGGACACCAGCTTCACCTTGCTGGCAGGGGACTGTCGCCCAGGGCCTCCCCACTGCCCTGCAATGCAGCATCTCGTATGATCATCAGTCCTGTTTGAAACATCTAAAGCAAAGGAGCATCTGCTCCCTGACTCATCCCTTAGATTTCTTTGCCAGTAAGCTTATTCATAGCAGCCCAGCCTCTCTTTTTCATGTGCCATTTCCAGACTATCTTCCCCGCCCTTAGCTGAGCCATCCCGTACCATGGCTCAGATACCCTCTCTGCGTTGCTCAGGTATTTTCTCTACTTCCTAAACCCTCCTGGCTCTTCTGCAAAGCAGGTTTGGTCCTCAGTCTCCTTTGTTGATCAACCAACTCCTTGTGAATGCACTAGCTTTCAGTTTTGGGTGCTTTTGCAATGGTACAGTAGCAGGATTAAGCTCCCAAGACACAGCAATCATGTTGATTGGGGTGTTTGTATCTCTGTTTCACCTATCACAGCGTCCTGAGTGCCTGGGAGGATGGGTGGCACAGCTGGGCATGGGGAAGAGGCAGAAAAGAGGAGAGAAAGCTTTACTCCCTGCAAAAGCCTGGGAGAACAGGCTACAAGGAAAGAAGCGGGGGAGGCAAGAGGACTGGACAGTGGGGCAAGAGCACACACAGCCCTGGAGCAAGCCTGGACCTGGGGGAACTCCTCATCAGAACTGGGCACAAAGGAGCAGGGCTGCTCGTTTTGGCTTGCAGTGACAAATGATTGTTCTTCAAGTCATCACCTTGTAATTGATGACTTCGTGAGAGAGCAAGCCCACAGGAACAACTGTTGTTTGAGTGGCTGGGGGATGCAGGGAGCTCGGGAAAAAAGCCCCTCTGGAAATGGTGCAAGGAGTCTGTTTGGCATCTCTAAGTATGAGAGCTATTTCAGGTATGTTTGCTCAACTTCTCTGTTACTTGCCAGCACATGATACAGCTATGCCTGTGTGTGCCTGCAAGCTGTGTATGAGAGAACATGGATCCTGGTGCAATGATATGCAGATTTCCTTTAAAGCTCTCATGATGGACCCCCATGGATAGCAGATGAAAATGAGATATGCTGGTGGTTTGCTGCTCTTGTTGATGCAAACTGTATTTGGTCTCAATCAGCTCTAGGGCGTTTGAGAAGTGGGAATTATTTTTCTTTATGTATTCTCTAGCACAACTCACAAATAGCACAAGCCCTCTGTTACCCATCTCCCCTCCCTGTCAATCCATGTGCTTAGAATATGCAGCTGAATCCAGGCAAAAATTTTGGAAAATCTCTGCTGGAGGGAGGACTTCATCTGATCCCTTCCTTAATTAGAACATAAGCTTGATTTGTCTATCTTGAGATGTGAAAGGCATTTGTATGTTAAGCAAATACTTAACAAAGGCTTATTTCAAGCCTGGACAAATGAATGCAGTTCTCCTGCCTACTCAGTTTTCCCAGGAATATGAGCATTAAGGGTGAGATGCAACCATTTTGTGTCCTGGTGCTGAGAAACAGAGATGACTGAGGGCAGGTGTGATGGAGATCTATAATATTGTTTTATGCTAGGGATTGATTGTTCTTTCAGTGTAAGCAATTACTTTGCCCTTGTGCATACAAGGACTTTGTCCCCAAAGCCCTGCTGCTCATCATACCTGTGGGATTGTTCAAACTTAGAGGAGCTGTTTCCCATCCCACATGAACACTGGACACTGAGCTCAAAACTGCCACCTTTTACCAGTTTAGGCCTTCTCAGAAAGCCCCTTCAAAATTCCACTATAATAGGTATGAAAACCTACTAGGGGGGGAAAACCCCAACCCACCACCACCACCAAAAGAAGCAGCTTTTAAAATTCAGTTACCAAATGTCATGGTTTTCCATTTTTTTGATCTGACACAGCTTATTTCTGAGCCATGGATATAGCATGGTTATCTAGGAATCTCATTTAAAATGCTAGAAAAGTGGACTTCTCCTGAGCCTGTTCTGGCTTCATCTCCCACATCTGTGTTGTGCTGGGACCCACTGTACCAGACAAGGCATGGAAAGATGCTCTGTAGCTCTGCAGGCGCACAGACTGCTAAACACAAATGGCTTTTTGCAAGGAAACATTCACTAAAGTTTTTATTTGGATGTTTTTGCTTAGGTGATACTGCAGTGCAACCCTCTGTGGTGGTGGGGTGTCCCATGTGCCTGCTGGCTCTGCTGTGTGCCATTTTCTCCGTCTCTTGGTGCTTTGCTCCCCCTTCACGCTTGGCTTTTATATAGAATTATTGCAGCAGCAGCCTGGGGGATGGGCAGGAAGAAGTGACACTTTGATTGACCATTTTATATAATCTTTAACAATAGAATAGTTTTAGTGACTTGGTACAGCCTGTACTCGACATAAAACCCAGTCTGTTATTGAGAAGTGCTTAGATGGGGAGATAAGCTGTTAATGCTAGTGGAGGAACATTACTGCATAAGAATACAATGATGATATTTTTTTCCCACTTCCACTCTTTTTTCCTTATTTAAAATGTTCCCTTGAGCATTACCTGATAGACTTGACTTCTGCATCAGGTTATTGTTTTGGCTGGACAGGCTGAGATCTTTTCCTTATTTTAGCTATTGCTAAAATTGCATTTTTTTCCTTCTTTTTTTAAGTATCTCAAGATACAAGCTGATCAAGACAGACGTGTTCCAATCCAATAGAAAGAAGTTTTTATATCCTAAGAAGTAAGCCCTTGTTCCAGATAACAGGGATATGTATTATCCAGTGATATTAATACTTAAGTAAGAGAAAACAATATAATGAAAATTTCCCCCCTTTTTTATTGCTGAAGCTCTTGCTCAGCTAGCAGCTCTTGTACTCCATAGAAGAACATGTGCTGGTGGGTGTCCAAAAAATGTTTATGTTGTGTAAATTGCAGACAAGTATGATACTTGGACAGTCTCTCACCAGAGCCATCCTTTAGGATTCATCATGGAGGAATTAGAAGGAAACTCACCTGCAGTTACCACAGAGGTGCCCAAGTTTGCCAGCCAAGCAATGGGAGAGCAGGGAGCAGGAGATTTCTGGATTGAGGAAGGATTGGTGAGAAGAGCCTACCCCTTGGGAATAGGAAGATTTGAAGGAATTCTGCCCAAACAGTGTACAAAGGGGTGGTGGGGAAGCACCTGGTCCCAGTGACTCTCCTGACTTATGAAGTGAGGAAGTGAGAGGCAATAGTTCTGCAAAGCGGCATTGCAGAGGAGAACAGTTCAGTTTTGTCATGTTGTGGCGGGGAAGGCAAGTGTCCTACTGGGACATGTAATAGGAGAATGGCCTGGTAGGACCTTCCCCTCTGCTCACGCTTGTGTGGCCTCCACTGGGGCAACAGTTCCAGTTTCAGTTTCAGCACTGCAAAAAGGTCAGTTGTTGAGAATGCAGAGGAAGACAGTACTCAGGGACCTGGGATACATTTCTGAGGAAGCACTGACAAATCAGCGTTGTTTGGACTAATGAAAATACAGAGGGCTCCAAGAAAGTACACATCAGCTGTGGGGAGCAGTGTTCTCCGTGTCCATGGAAGACAGGAAAGAAAAGTGACGGTTTAAATTGCAGTAGGAGAGCATTGCATTAGACTTCATAAAATAATTTCGATCAGTAAGGAAACTGAAGGAGCAGGGTAAGTTGCCGGAGGGAACTTGTGCAGCTTTTGTTACTGGAAGTCTTTAAGAACAGCTCAGACAAACATCTCTTCAGCTGCTATCCTGCCCTGACTTCTTGAACTCTCTCCTTTTCTAGGACCTATTCAGCAGAGGGTGTTAAACGTGTGCTTGACTCAGACTGGAGTCATAGGCTTTGTCTTGGCTAGGATACAGGCGTTATAAAAAGTGTTAGAATTGATCCATATTCAGGGAAGCTTTAAAACATACGAAACATTTCAGGCACGTTTAGCACCCGGTGGGTTTTGTCTTGCGTAGGAAGGAAAGGGTTGGTAACAGAATGTCTTAATTAACACATTTCAGAACTCCAGTGTGGATGCAGTCGTGTAACTTTCAACATCTCCTCGCTGGCCAAGTTGAAAGCAATGCTGCCAAAACTTCCCAACATGTCTTTAAAGCCTCACCAAGGAGCAACCCAGGGGGTTAAAGCACGTATTTGAAACGAAGCATTTGCTTAGTTTCCATACTGGCTGCAAGGGCACCAGGAGGGGAATTTGGTGTCTGGAGTCAGTGTTTGTCCAGAAGGAGGACATGCCATGGTGGGTGTGTGCAGGATGCACCCATCCTTTGCTGGTGGCCCATTGCCCTGCACACAGCTCTGCCACTGGGACACGCAGCTCTGCCCACAAGCTGCTCTTCCTAAATCCACACTGGCCTGGAGTTTCCGCCCAAGAGGGTCACCATGCCCAGGGCTAGGCAGAGCACGTGGGGTGATTTCTGGCCTGAGCAGAGCGCAGCAGGCCTGGTAAAGTGGCAGCCCTGATGGTGATGAAAGTTTGGTGTAACTTTGTCCATCTGTTTGAGGACCACCAGGATGTGCAGGACTTTGCCAACTCTCCTGGATGCTGGGTACTGAGAGCAGCTTCTGCCTGCCCCAACA
This sequence comes from Corvus kubaryi, assembly GCF_017639235.1. Classification (NCBI taxonomy): domain Eukaryota; kingdom Metazoa; phylum Chordata; class Aves; order Passeriformes; family Corvidae; genus Corvus; species Corvus kubaryi. The sequence goes on along the minus strand of NW_024581127.1, from coordinate 7,346,741 downwards.
CCCAGCCCCAGTAAGTTGGTTGCCTCCACTTTGTCTGCTCACATTGCTCCAGTCATTACCTTAGCACAGATGTTGTTATTCAGGCAATGCCTAATGAATGATGAAACGTTAATTAATTAAAATTTTCTTTTGAAAGTTTTTCTTTGCAGTGAAGGTCCTTCTCTAGATCCTGCATGGTAGGGTACTTTCCACTTAAATTTTTGTGGTGTGAAATTAGTGGAAGAATACAAATTATATACTTTCATATTTTAAAAGATAGTCAGTTTAGAGATAGTTTAGAGGTCAGGAGACTGTAACATACTTGACTACCTTCATTCAAAAAGGGGATGTGTTCGATATACACAAGCAATGTTTTCCTCCACCTGTGGAATGAATATGAGCAATTGCTTCACACAACTCATACTGGTACTTGTCATTCCCCTGTCAGAATATGATTTGTATCAAACTGTTGTTGTGTTTGTGTCCCCTCTGATTTACCACTTTTCATAGCTTTTCATGCTGGAGACTGTCTTTCCTCTTGCTTCATTTGAAACCCTCATCTTTTTTTCTTACTGTAGGTTCTATGGCAGAGTTTTACATGCACCGCTAGTATCTTTGCTGACCTCCAAGGCTCCATAGGATATATTAATTACCTCTAAGCGTTTGCAAAGCCTTATTGGTTTTTAGCAGAACTTTATCATGACCTAAAATATGTGTCCAGTCTGAAAAAATGTGATTTTTTTCAAATGTCTGATGGATTTGCTTTTTTAGGTTATTTATGTAGGTGCTAGATGGCAACCTGCGCAGCATCAGGCTCCCAATAGTAATGTTTGTACTGCAGCCTGTTTTCAGTGTAGTGATTGCCTGACACTCATGGAAAACATTTAGCTACAGCTTTCATCATCAAGAGAACCCATTTTACAATACCTGGATGGATGGATGGATAGATAGATAGATACATACATACATACGTACATAGATGTCAGCCAACTTCACTGCAGTGAGAGGGGTTTTCATGTGCACGTGGCTTCACCTTCTGCCACCTGGTGCCAGGATGAGGACGTGAAGGATCATGTACTTTTGTCTCCACAAAACCGCCAGGGAAGTTCCTGCTCTGTTGTCATGAGTGGCAAAACCTGTGTTAAAATCAACAGGACCTGTGTTTTTCCCCGTGTGTTTCCTATGACACACACAGTCATGGAAATCAGAAATAATACTGTAAACATTGAAGTAGCCTGGTGTAAGGAAAGGCTGGCAAGACTCTGGGGATGAGTCAAAGCTTCATTTTTAATCCCAGAGCTGGCCGGCAGTTGCTATTCTGTTATAAACCTTTCTTCACCCCCCAATATTTTGATTCCAAAAAAAGAGACTAAAAACAATAATTGCTTGCTTAGCAGTGATTTCTTTATAAACACTATAAATAGATGAGTACTGAACTGCCCTACACCGAGTGTTTGAAAAGGGTATTTAGAAGGCTCCTTAAGCTAAATGAAGTATAAGTTCTTTATTGGTCTGTGGGCTGTAAGCGCCTGTGACAATCCAGGGACAGACCAAGACCAACAGAAAAAAAACCCGTACTCTTTGATAAATAACCTTTCCATATTAAATGCACATCAATCTGACATCAACAATTAGCTGTCAGGTGCTTGGCTTTGCTAGCAAAGGCCAATTTTCAGATTAGTGCTAATTGCAGGGCGGGCTGACACATCAGCTCAGAGCCCCGGTAGCCAACAGGCTGGGCAGGAGCGGGTTCAATAGCGGGAGCAGGGGAGGGCTGAGGCTGCCTGTCTCCAGCTTGCTGGCAGTTTGACTGTAGACTAAAGTAATGGAGCTGGCAGGGTGGAATCAATTACTGGCCAATGAAGATTTTCCCACAGGTCGAGGCTTGGGAAAAAAAGGACGTTCCTGCTGCCGAGACAGCTGGCATGGACTGTCCACTGGGAAAGGAGCCTGGAGAATGAGAAAAAGAGGGACAGTTCTCAGTGATAAACTGGTGACAGACTATAAATTATGAAAAGGGGATTTGGCAGAGGATTTAGTGCTTGCTACCTCTGCTTTTCCCTCCCCCAAGATTTTAATGCCAGCCATGTTCACTGAGTCATTCAATTATCTTAGAAAATGAGAAGTGTTAAGAGAAAAAGCTCAGAATATATTTTTCTGAGCAGGGTGTGTGCACATGTGAGCTGAGCTTTGAAAACCTTTACACGAGCAATTTCCTCCCTAAGCAAACCATCGGGCTGAGCCCCTCAGTGCACGGTTTGCTAATGCTGCTGTGTCTGGTGCTTGCTCGTGAGACAGCTGCATTTCTGCAGTGCTTTTTCAAAGGTCACAAAACATTTTGCCTTTTTGAGCAATCCAAAATTTCTTTTCCTGCTCCTTTTCTATGGCAGTTCACTTCAGTCCTGAAGAAGACAGGAGCAGGGCAGGAGTGTAGCCCCTACCTCTGTGTTTTACTGCATCTTGGCAGAAAAGCCAGTGATCTCCTTGCTCTAAGAAACACTGTCCTTCACTGGCAGAAAGAGCTGGGAACAACCAGCTCTTTCTGTGTGGAAAATCAGATGTTTATGCTATAAAAATTAAAATACAACAGTTTAACCATGCATCTAAGTGAAATCTGTATATATGAGTGACAGAAATGCCAAGCAAAAGCTTCAGATTCTGTTATTTCTTCTCCTTTTGAATGTATTTTCATATTAGGATGAGGATTAAATTGCTTCTTTCTGTCTCCTTTTTTTGTACTTGGGCAGGAGTTTAGTTAGAAAAGTCAGGAGGCAAAATGTCAACACTTGCCATTTTTTGCTGGGTAATGCTTATTCTGAATAGTGTGATCAGAAAACTAAGAATCTTTGGGCTATTTTTGTAGCCTCATTGTAATTGAACAATCTCTGTAGTGGGATGATTGTGAGGATGATGGATTCATCTGGGTTTTATGTTGGTGTGACTGTGTCTACACCAGCAAGCCTGATATGTGACATGGATGTGTGCCTGTGTATGCACGTCTATTGGTGAATCTCTTTTTACCTCTGTGCCTTCCAAAATAAGGCATAATGAGGGTGCCCAATCACCCAACAACTGCTGGAGAAAAGTTCATGCACCTTTATTTTGCAGTGCATGGTGCCATAGGGCAGTTTACCTGAGAGTGGGGTCATGGCCCTGCAAGGACTGCCCCAGCTGTCCTGGTCCAGGGGCTGTGTTGAGCTATGGGCACAGTAGTTATCCTTGGCTTCTTTTGTTTGGCCTTCTAAGCCAGAATGATTTGCTTGATTCACAACTCTGAGCTTTCTTTCACAGCCCTGAGGGATAGAAATCTACTTTTTAATGAAAGCTGAGATTCTTGTGTAATGATTTCCATTTGGGAGCTGGGGCTTTAGGAAAAACACCCATTATCACAAGACATTATCAAGAAACATCTCAGGAGAGTTGGCAGTTAAGTTCAGGTTAGATTTGAAAGGCTTTGTGGGAGGTTGGTAGAAAATATGAATCTGCGGTTTACATCAAGTTTAACTAGATCTTTCTGAAACTTTTAATTGCACATATCAGCATGTGGATGGAAAAGAGCTTGATTGGCATGTCAGCTTGGCAGGGTCTGGAAAAGGATTTCTCTTATCAGTGCCAAGAGTTGGGAGAAAGTACAGAAAAATTCAGCAGTCATATGGCTCATGCAGAGCCCCTTTCTCCTTCCCACTTGTTGGTGTGGCTGATCCTCTTCTCACCTTCCTGTCTTTCTTTTTTCCCTTCCACAGACGCCAGAACAACTCCCACTGCTGCCTCTGGACTACAACAGGGGAGACAGCTACCCCAAGAGACTTTTCAGTTGCTTCACCTGTTCCTGGCACCCTTCTTGGCTTCAGCTTTGGCATTTGCTTCAGCTCTGCTCTGGCAGGATCTCACTGCACCCAGGCTCAGGCAACCCTGCACCATGGCCACTGCCACCCTCATCACCACCACCATGGACTGCAATAGTCTAACACAAACTAAAGTCCACCTGCTGCTTTTTACCTCAAGCTTCAGCTCTGGCTGACTCAAAGGAGGTTTTTAAGGATGAAGAATGAGGGGTTGCAGCTAAGGCAGATAAGAGAGAGGTGATGTTAGTGTCAAAGAAGGTGAAGGTTCCTCCTGGTCCTCCCCTGCCTTCCATGGTCTCTCCTGGCTCTCTGTTTCCTTCCACTGCTCTCCCAACAGCTGTACTGACATGCAGCTGGGGGCAGACATAAAGGCAGATGTGGAAATTACATGTTGCTCCCAGAAGAAAGGTCATATAGGATCTACTGCTGTTTGCTTTGTGAAGGGTGGCAGATATCCTTGAGCCCTTGTGGAAGGAAATCTGCATCTGGTGACTGAAGTTTAAAAAGTAGCACAGTGATGGTCCTACTTTAGATGTGTTTTCTTGAAATGAACAAGTGTGTCTGGCCATGTGCTGCTGGGGATCCATCGGATGCCCAAGGCATGCTGGGTTATTCCTAAACCTGATGGTGTTCTGGCCTCTCTACTGCTTTTCCTCTTCTCATATTCTTGGCAAGTCTGTTCTCCAAATTGCACTAGCCACATTCAGTTTCTGAAATCATTTATCTGACACTTAATTTTTCTCTAGTAATTTATGTTATCTAACCCTGCTGACAGGTTTGGAGGCTGAGCAGTTTCTTTTCCATGAGAGGAAGATTGGGCAGTGCTCCTTACCAATCACAGCCACGGGCCACTCTTTTGAACTGAAGTTTGCTTCCTTGGGTCAGACATTTCCTGGTGGGATGCCCTGTGGGATGAGCAGCCCCAGTGCTTGGTTTGGGGTTAGCCAGACAGGTGGGAATGGTGACTGTGGTACCTGCTACAGAGGGTGCTGGCAATTAAATGCCAGCAGGATTGAGCTGTGCCATATCTTCATAAACTCAGGAACTGTCCTCTAAGGGCATACAGGCTGAAGGGGTTTTAAGTGTGTCACATGCATGTTGGCCTGGCAGCAAACTGGTTGGATTGAATGGAACAAAAATGCAGCCTCAGAGGTTTCTCTTGGCTGCGCTGAGTCCTGCAGGGTACCTGCAGCTCCTCCAGGGCCTTATGGCAGGGTAACAATGGACTTAGCTAAATTAGGTGGTGTCTTGGCTGCAGAGCACTGTAGTGAGATGAAAAGAGAAATTCAAATCTGACTGGTGTCTTGGCTATGATTTTTCATTATAATTGATGAAAATTCCCTTCTGTTGGCTGCATCATGCAGCCATTGCTTGTTAAGGGAATCTCAGTGGCTTCTTCTGCTTGGTCTTGACTGTTTTGTGACTCACCTTTTAACAGATTCACCTTCCCTGTGTGACAAGTAACATTCAGAATAGGAGAGAGGCTCATTAATGAATGTGAATATGTGGCAGGCATGGCACTGAGATGTCAGGCACAAATCCAGCCATAGCCTGGTGGCTACAAAGAAAGAAAAGTTGAGTGACAGGACAACCTCTCCAGGTCATTTCCATGGTGGAAATCTCCCATTAGAAGTATTGTATATGTGCTGGGAGGCACATAGATGGGACAAAGCTGATTTTTGTATCAAACAATCACTGCAGGGCTACTGTACTGATTGTGTAATTTATTTTAGTATGTAGTTCCATAAAATCCCCAGGGATGGGGTTGTTTCAGCATTGAGGCCTGGTTTGCCATTTGCTAACTGTCAGAGGCTTTAGTGACTCTTACTCAGCAATGGAAGAGGCCAAATGGGCCAAAAGGGAGGTGAAAAGCTCTTCCATTGTGTGAGGGAATTACCTTCATCATTCAAAGTGCCATATTCCAAAGTTTCTGCTTGAAAATCCCTCCCTCTTCCCAGAACAATTCTGAGCAACTCCATTTGTAGGAGGAAAGCCACTCAGAGCAGGTTTTCTGTGAGGCCTTTTCCACGTCTCAGGCATGTTTTGTGGTGAAAAAAGGTAAACATGTGGTCCAGAAACCCTGTAACATGAGCTGTAGCAGACATCCATGCTCTGGGAGGTTCTTCCCACACCTCTCCCTGCCTCTCCCAGGGAGACAAATGGCGAAATAATTTTGTCTGGTGAAAAGACATCCAGGAGGGCTACAAAGCCTCCCATCACTTGTGTTTTCCTTCCTGTCCCCAAGCCCCTTAGTCTGGATTTGTCCCACAGACCCCTGACAGCAGCGTTGGCACAGCTCTGGGCAGCTCTGCAGTGTCCCAGCAACAGCTGCTTGTGCAACAATGCCATGGCCCAGAGGATATCTCCACCCAGGGACCTGAGCTGATTCCAATCCTGGAACACTCAGGAAACAATTGAAAGCTTTCAGGCTTAGGTAAAAGGACTGGAAAAGACTCCAAAAATGTGCAACAGTAGGAATTAAGTGTGAGCATCCTGAAGAGATCCTGTTTAAGTGCTGGCACAACAGACCTCCCTGACAGGAACCACCCTCATGCTCCTTAGGGATGCTTTCTAGACAAAAACACAAAGAAAAAACCCACTCAAAGACCCCAAAACTGGCTGCTAGCACCAGTTAGTCTCCCCCTCCATAGATGTGCTCATGCATCCCTGTTCACACCACTTTGCAGTGATCCAAGCAGGTTTAGGTGCACAAGTTGAAGCTCCCAAGATGGTGTTGGCTGCAGGGTCACCAGCACTGCCACAATCAGTGACTGGCATGGGGTCTGCAGTGGTGGAAGCAGCTCTGAGTTTCCCTAGCTCATACAGATCCTTAGAGTGACTTTAAGAAACTTGGTTTCTGACAGAGGATGTCCATGCCCAGAGCCAAAATGTCAGGCATTTTAAAGGATTTACTCAAACCCACTATGACTCATGCAAAAATAAAGCATTTATGGATATGAAAAGACCATTTATCCCCTCTACACACAAATTCGTTTTTTTATCCTTTCCACATTGTAAGATCTTTGGGAAAGGGGACTTGTTGTCGCTCTCAATTCAGGGCTTTATGACCATGTGGTATCTAATTTTCTCCTGAAAGGAAATAATGGAAAAGCACCTTTCTCTTTTTTTTTTTCTTTTTTTCCTCTCTGGAGCAATTCAGGCTATAAGATGATTAAAATGATCAGGATTTCTCTTCATGTTTTCTAATGGAAATACATAAAATATCATGACTGGGAGGACTGAAAAATTGTCTATGAAACACTGGTAGCTGGCAGATTAAGGCTTCATATCCTAGATAATGGTCTCTTAACCTGTTCATCAACTCAGTGTGAAAGAATTTCAAAATATTAATAAAATATAAAGTATTCCTTAAGGGCTCCCACAACCTCCAGCACCTGCACAGGTGAGATCCAAACCTCAGTCTGCTCTCTAGGGATGGCAGTGTATGTCCTTGCTCATCAGACAGTGTTGGCAGAGGGGGTGTGCTGGGGACAGCATGCCCTTCTCTGAACACTGATGCTACACGACAGTGCTGCTGTCAAGCACTCTGAAGGACTCTATTCAAGATTTATTTTTCCTCCTCTAAATATCTTTTTAAAGTCACTGCTGCTTATTTGTACAGCTTTCCCAGAGTCCTCTTTCCCCAGCTTGTTTATAGTTGGAAGGCCTTCTGCTTATTGCTCATCCTAATCGCTTGCATCTTTACTTGGCCACACTGAACCTACTGCCCTCACCCGTCTCCACTTCCTGCAACTAATTTACCTTTCTTTATGGATTTCTTTATGTGTTTAGCTTTTCTTTCTGTTCACAACATGTTTGCAGTTACCAGGATCACAGACATGTTTTCCAGGATCAACTCTTACCAGAAGGATCTCTTTTCCTAAGACAGCCTAAGCTGTCTCTAGCTTACCATGAGCCTTAATCTCTGAAGCAGAGGCAGATGTCCTCCAGGTTGCTCCTGATTAAGGGCAACACACTGGTTTTGGCCTGTGAGGTGACCATGGTGGCACTGGTCCTGGGAATCAAGCCTCCATGCCTGGCCTGCTGATGGCCGAAGGGCATCATAAGCTGTGGCACTGCTTTTCACCATGAATCCTTCCTTCTCACTTCCTCCCTCCTCTGCCTCCAGCCACAGCAGTTTGCCTGAACAGTTTTTTGAACCCATTTGTGTTTTTTTTCCTAGAAGCCCTTTTGAACCACTAGTACATTCCCACTTTTCCTTCACACTGATGTAAAGGCTGCCAGTGTCACATTCTTGGCGTGTGTAAAATCCATCTCCTGAATGTGTCTCCTCAGAAAGTCCATATAGTATCCATCCTTACATTACTTGCTCGACCACAATATTTTCCTAATCTCTGTGCTTCCTTGGCTTACTCGAAGTATTTGCTTCAGATTCCAATCTTAACAATGAGCTACTGCTCCCACATTTGTTTAGTTTCGTGTAAGAGAGGCAAGCACAAGCTCTCCTGCTCCTTATATTTACAGTTTTACAATTTTCCCACCTTACCACTTATGTCACCTGCACGTTACAGGTATTCTAATGAAGACAATAATGCTAGCTCAGCATTTATTTTATGTGTGCAGGTAACGTGCAGTAAAGCATGTTGCTAGTCTGCATTCTCCAGTACCACATATTTTCATTCTCTGCCAATTGCTAATTGGGTAGTACTTGCCCTAGCACTACTATTTTCATTCCTTACAAATATCTAAGTTGCTAGCCAATCTGTTTTTCTGTAATAGCAGGTAATTTATTTTTCTCCATGGAGATAAACACGTAGCACTCTTATTCATGCTGTTTTATCATTGAAAAATACAAATTATCTCAGAAATCATGAGGTTTTTGCCTGATTCCTCGTCATCCCCAAGTTCCTTATGAAATCCTCTAAACATAAAAACTGATTTTAGACTTTTAAAAAAGGAAGAAGCTTTACACATCTCTGGTGAGGGTGTACTTACTAAGATTATCTTGCAGAATGGGATCATGTAGTATGTACTTATATTTTCCTCAGAAAGTGCTTTTGAACCTTATAATGGCCATAATAAGTAGGAGAAGGACCTCATATATCACTGAAACATACAACCCCAGGTATAAAAACATGGCACTTTTGAACATCTGATCCTCATAGGCTTGCTCTTTAATGAACAGAGAGGTAAAATGAACCCACAAGATTACCCTGCTGTCAGTATTTCACTAGTGTCCAAAGCAGGTGATCTGAGCTCCAGATGTACCCAAGGAATTTGTATCATTCCTCCAGGTTAAAAAACAAGGAGTTGTAACATCTTGATGCTGGCTTTGTCTATCTGGACAGCAAAGACAGCTTGAGTTCTACGCCTCCTATGATGTTCGTGCAAAGAAGGGGAAATTATCTATGGAAAGAAGAAGAGGAGAAAAGGTGCTTCAACAAATCCTGCCATAGGTATCATTGGGTCAGTTAATTCCTGTCTGCACTCTGAGATGGAGCTATATCTCAGCCTTACAAAAGGAAAAAATTACAGTCTGTTTGGCAGATTTGGTTGTTTTCTGTTAAGTCAGCTTCTGTACTGCTTTTGCCAGCAGAGCTTTCTGACTTGTGCTGCCTGCTAATTTTGACTCAAGCCTGGCTTGGCACTCTCGAAAACCAGTGAGTGTCTCCAGTGACTTCTGGGGACATTGGCTCCATCCTAGATTCCTCACCCTCACCACAGAAACATGCTACAGAACATCATGACTCTATTTAATTTTTTTTCCCCTAGAATTAAGTTTTTGTTGTTTGGGGTTTTTTTTTTTCCCATGACTGAAGGAAACCCCAGCTCAAAGTGGCTTGTGGGACAGTGTCAAAGGGAACATGCTGTATTTTTTTCTTTCTGTTCTTTGGGGTAAAATATTCTCAGGGGCTCTTGGATGGCCTTCCTTTTCACTCCCAACCCTGAATGAGGTTGTTGGGCAGTGTCAGCTCTCTGCTCTGTTGTGTTCTGCTCCGCAGCCCCATGAGTACCCAATGGAGTGACTGATACTGCAGCCTCTCCTTATGTGCACAGACCCTTTGAAGTCACTTCAAAGGGGTTGTTTGCAAAGGGGCTGCAGGTACAAGGCGGTTAAATGTGGCCAATACCGTCTGGACTGTTTAATGATTCAAACATTATTTCTTATGAGCAAACAGAGGCATTTTTTTATATTGTTGACACTGATCCTCTAGCTTAGCAAAAGGCACTCGTGCAACATTTTCTGCCTCAATTTATCATCTGCCCTAGGCATTCGTTGCACTTTGCTCATCATTAGGGAAGAAATAAAAGCCATTCGCTAATCCCCAAACCACTTTGTTCCTCTATGGCCCTTCAAAGAGCAGGGCCCCTAAATGGTGATTAAGGACTCCGGAGACCTTTCTCAAGAGAGATTCCTTTGCATCCCCATATCAGGTAGGAGGAATCGAATTCTCAGGCTGGGCAGTTTTTTTAATTAATACCATGGGACTGAAAATAAAATAAAATAAGATAATTATATTGGGCTTTTAACCTTTTTATAGGCTTTTTATTTTACCTTTAAATAAAACCAACTCTCTCTGCTCAGTTTGTGGATTTAGGGTGATGGAGTTAATTTGCAGGCTGAGGCAGAGATGTTGAGGGTAGAAAGTTGGGCTAAACTCTACCTGGCCTCTCGCCGAAGAAGCAAGAAGATCACCTTGTACCCTCTTGCCCTTGGCCCTGAGATGTTGTCTGCCCAAAGGCAGAGGAACTTCAACTCCTCCAGCAACACGGAGACAAGAGAGGCCAGGATTTGGTCTGAGCCCCAGCCCCGCAGCATCTGCCAGACAGACACAGGGCTTTGAGGCCTCTCCAGGAGCAGCTGCCCACGTGTGGAGCATCCTCTCCCCAGCCCCGGGTGTTTGCTGATGGACATGAACCCTCAGCACCAGCAGCTGTGGCAAACACTTGATTTTCTGCCCCCTTGGTGCAAGTTGAATTTTCTCACATATGTGTAAATTGTGGGGAAAAAAGCCTGACATCTGTGGTCACTCGCATAGGTGTGAGTTAGGGGCTGGGTAGGAGTTCAGCAGAAAATACCCACCCCAAAAGTGGGAAAATTTAGAGGCCTCCTTTCTATTTTATGACGTGTCTGGTTTTTGTCTGTGTGCTTTTTCTTCTTGTCAGGAGACCTTTTTTGTAAGCATGTGCCTGATGAATACTGATTTGAGACATGGACCTCTAGTTAGAAGTTTTCTCTCTTTCGCTCCCAGACTGGATGGTCACATTTCTTATTTTCCTTTGAGCACAGCAAAGCTTTTTTTAGTTCTGATGCTGTTGCTAGAGGCTTGGGGACACAGGTGCAAGCGTGGGAGAGTGCAGGCACAGCCACAAGTTGGAACACTCTTTGTGTCGCTGTTAGGGAACTTCCCCCTTTTACCTCCATCCCCAACCAGAGAAAATGCAGGATTTCAGAAGAACCCCTGCATGACAAAAATGAAATATGTTCCACCTCTTACAGCCGGCTTCAAAAGCTCATCGCGATAGAAAATTGTGATGAGTCAGTAATACCCATGAAATGGAAATAATTGACATGGTTCTTCTTATGGTAGTGTTTCTAGGGCTGCCTTGTTGTGAGTCTCCATTTTAGGAGAACAGTGGGAAAGGCACTTTTTGAAAAAAACCCTCCTGGTATCAGTGACACTCTTGTTCAAAAAAAAAATCATGAAGTCACCTCACAGGTAAACGCAATGGTATTGGAGTTGTAAAGGGGCTGTAGAACTGCCATCACTTCCATTGGGCAGTGCAGGAGCCCTCAAGAAACAACTCCCAGGATCTTCTAGGAACTGGTGCTGTTGGTGCCTGTGAGAAGAGGAAGAGGGCAGTTCTGCAGCCGCAAGTGAGCTTTAAAGCTTAGCTGTTATCTATAGTCGGTATCACAGTGCTTTGCCAAACCTTCTCCAAGGAAAACTGGTTTTTGCATTTTGTACAAACCACTGGCTGACCTACTAAGCTGTATTCTTCTCTCAGTTCAGGCCCTGTAGTGTAAATCTGGAGTAAGGCGGGGGAAGCTCAGCAGCCCCAACTGAGCAGAATTTGTCCCTTTGGTTTTTCTCAGCCCTGGCGGATTCATCTGTCATTGGGAAGAAGCAGAAACTTGTAATTAACAGAGAAACAGGAAGGGAAGAGCAGAGTTCAAAGCTGTCTGCCAAAAGAAAGCGATCCCAACCGAGTCTCCCATGATTGTGTCTGGGATGACAATCGCAGCCCAGCACTTCCAAGGACAGCTTATTGTTGTGCCGTGCTCCCCGTCCTCAGCCGCCACTATTGTCCGCCTGCCTTGCCTCACTTGTTGAGCTGTAAGTTGCCAGCCCAGAATTAGGACTCTTCGGGGGCTAAAGGTCAACTGGCAGCTTTGTGATCTTTCTGAGGTTGTGAGTTATAATGAGATCACAGAAAAGTTTTCAAACGATGAGCAACGCAGTGGCCAAAGGGGTTGGCTTAGTGATAAGGAATGGAGCAAAACCGGGGGTCTGATCCATTTCTCTGGGTAAATTTCTATACAAGCACCGGTCTCATTTCATCCGTATAAAACAAGCCCGGTTTAATCTATTTAAAATGGGGTTAAAAGGGGTCATAAATCTCTACAGGAGCTGAGGATCCGCAGAAAACTCGATCTGATCTCTTTTACATCTGTTTCAGGTTCTCAGCCTTATCTGCCTCAGCTGCCTTTGCTCTTTGTGGCCGCACACAAATGCCATTAAACAAAAGTCCTTTTGCCGGGGCTGAGTGGCAGGTATAGGGTGACTGTGCTGCGGGGGCAGCGGAGGCGGCGGGGGGGGGAGCGGTCGCCGCCGACAGCCCCCACAGCCCGCCTGATTGACATTGTAAATCTATACAGAGGGGTTGTTTGAGGGGAGCCCGTCAGATTGACAGTGTAAATGTGTAACACACACACACAGCCTGGGAGAGAGGAGCCTGCCGGCGGGTGGGAGAGCGCCGGCGGAGTGCCGGTCACACGGAGATTGAATTACAGCTGCATTAGATCAGAGCTGTGGGAAACGGCACCTCCTAAACACACACACGGCCGGCGGCGGGAGGGCGGGCAGCTGCGGGCCGGGCCCGGGGCAGCGCCGGCGGCAGCGGGGAGCCACGGAGCTCCGGGAAAAAGGGGAGAGGCCGGGATGCGGAAGGCGGGATGGCAGCCCCGCAGCTGGAGCGGCCAGGCTCCAGAGGGGATTTTGCTGGCTTTAACCGATACTTTTGAAGATTTGCGGGTTTATAGCGTTTCGCTGCCACTGTGGGGAAGAATCTTAAGGCCACTCAGATACCAACCGCCCCCTAATCCTTTTGATTGGCCGTACACTCCCCTGGCATCCCACGAACCTGCGGCATTAGTGCCTCCGAGCCGAGGGCCGGGGTGGGGGGAGCCTGGAAAACTGAAACATTTTAAGCTCTATTAGAAAGGGCAAAAAGTCAGCGGGCTTTGAAATGAACGCGCTCAGCAGGAGCGGTGGAAGCATTTCCAGGAGACAGCGGGAAGGCATTTGTTTTCTTGGCTGGCACCAAAGCGCCGGCTCGCCCCGCCGCGCACAATGCGAGGTCTTCTGTGGGGCCATCGCACCTCGGCATCGACGGACACCCCTCTGCCCCCCGCCCCTCCTCACCAGCCGCTCGTCCTGCCCCCCGCCCCTTCTCACCAGCCAGCCACCCTTCCATCGCCCGCAAGAGGAACCCTCTGCGGTGACTTTGCTCTGCTGGGGAAAGAAGAGCCTCCTTCCACCTCTACCCTCCCCCCCCACCCCCCTTAATCGCCTGTGTTTGCGCGTGTCCCCGAGGGCTGGGTGAGCAAGGGTCAAAAAATGACCATAAAGGCTCCTATCCACAGACCAGATTTCAAAAATAATTATTTAATTGTTATTTTTATTATGCAACCAACTTTTCAGGACAGTATTTTTATTTGATTTTCCAGTGTCTCCTGCTTTGCGTAATCCCCCTTCTGCCCAACTCTGCTCGCAAACATTGGCCAGTCCATTTGTAATTTCTCAGCCTCCAGGCTAATTCTCACAAATAAAACTCAAGCCAAAGGGTGAGACAATGCCTGACATAGGAGCTGGGGCTCCACAGATCCAGAGGGCAGCTTGCCCCCAGCTACAGGGCAGGATCTGACCTACATTTCACTGCACTTGAAGTCTCAGAGTCTTACTGTGAGACTGATCTGTGCAGCTTGGCTGAAAACCAGAGCAACTGGCAGCAAGCAGGGAGAGGCTTTGGCCAAGCCCATGAAGTTGTCCAGAACTGGGAAAGATGTATAGGTATGCTGTGAGTTGTAAGGAGTGCCCCTGCAATATAAAAACCAGAGACATTTTTCTCCTGCTTTTCCCAGGCATTTATAGACTGGATCGGAGGCCTACTCTCTCCACTGGTAAAATTTTCCCAGTAAAGACAGACCCTTGGCACTGTCACATTTTGTCACAGTGAGCTGCAGACTGAAACAAGCAGTGAATGACTTGTGCTCTGCATGAAGGATGCACAAAGACCACACGTCCTCTGCCTGCGCCACAGCCGGAGGAAAACTTCCCTGGCTTCAGGTCATTTCACCTTCTACAGACATCACAAATGATAGAAAAATCAGTCCTTAATTTCCATCTCGCTGACTGATCCAGGTCCTCAAAGAACCTCCTACGAAAACCATTCAAACTCAGTCAAGCTGTCTGACCTGGCCTGGATAAGTAATTCCCTCAGCTATGGTGGCAGAATTGCTGAAGTGTGTGGGATGGAGGGATGACAAACACTTTGAATGGCAACTGCTTCAGCTGTGTCAGCTGCAGCCAGAGCAGCCTTGGGAACCTGATTCACAGCAGGCTTTCCTTTGGCACCAGGATTTCAGTCTAACTGGCTGGGCTTGGCCAGTCTTCCATTATTAAGCAGGTTGTCTAGTTGCTCTCCAGCATGGTTTTAGTCCAGTCTCCAAAATGCAGAAGGGATAAGACCACTCTCTTTTGAGGGGAAAGAAAGTTCAGCTGTGTGTATGCAAGCTGTGTTGTGGCACCTGGCCTCATGAGCCCTGGTCTGTTTATTTAAAAGTATCGACATAATTCAGGTAGAGTAAGCGCAGAACTTTACAGCAGGGATTTGCTACTCCCAGTTCACAGACCACCTGCCACCTGACAGGCTCTGACACTACTTTGGGTCACAGGAAATTAAATCTCAAGACAGAGCCTGGCTGACTCTGTGAGGAAAATGTCCTCTCCAGTGCATCTTTTTCTCAGTGCCCTTGCTCACAGGCCAGCCAAGGTCAGGGAAAGACACATGAAGATGGACAGATCTTTATGTCTCCTTCTGTAAGAGATGTCTGTGTTACTCAGTGTAAGGGGATATTTGAGCCCTGACTGCTTGCAAGCCTCATCCCCACAGGGTTTCTTACTACCTATCCAGAGTTCCTTACAGTGCTGTCTGCTACAGTATTTATGGAGGGGGACACACTCAATGTCATGGTTGTTTAGTTTGTTGACTTTTGTAAAGAGTGTAAGGATTGTTCTAGAAGTTGTTGGAAGACAGCAGGCACCAGATTAATGTAATTTTGATATTCATAACCTACTACACTTCTGAGGCTTGGAAAGATGTGTAGGACATTGTCCCCCTCTTCTCTACCTTTAATATGCAGTAGCTGCCATGGGCCCAGCTGTGCTCTCACCGACCAAATTGCTGCTTGATCTTGTCATTTTTCCAGGCCTAACCTTGCTGGAGGAGATCAAGCCAACCTTCTGGTGAAGCTGATACAACCTGTGGGAGAGCACAGGGGAGCGGGTGCCCTGCTCTTTGGCACACAGCCAGGCCTCCTCCAGCTAGAGCTAACTCTGTGAAGATGTTTCTTCTTGCACACAGACATTACTTCTTGTTGCAGTCTCCCAGCTCAGCCTTGGACTTCCAGGAGTGAAGACATTACTCCTTCAAGATGACCCTAGAGGACTAGAAAATCTTTTTCAGTTACTCAAAAGCCTTGACTGGAAGGAGAGGAGGTGCTTCTCCAGCTTGTTGACTGATTTGGGGTTTGTCTCAGCTCACTTGCTGAACAACTCATTGATGCTGGTCCCGCTACTGTCACCCCGGGGTCACCCTACACTGGTGATCAGTGCACTCCTGTGAAGGCGCTGCAGGACAGAGAGGGATTGCTTCCACCTCCCTGCAGATGCTGCTAAGCAGATTGTTGTCCTGAAAAAGAGAGAAATTAATTCTTTAGAAGAATCTGCTAGCTGGCAGCAGATTGTTACAGAAGACATTTTGATGTACAAAATGTACAAAACAACAAAGACTATGAAAAAACAGAGGCTTTTACACAGTGCAAGTTTTATAGTCTGAAAACTCTTCATGGCTTTATGAGCCTTTTCCATGGCCTTTATGAGAGGTAACCATTGAACAAGGTGGGAAATCAGAGCTACAAATGTGTTTGAGCCTGAGACATCCTGACAGGTCTTGGTCTTTGGGTGAGAAGGTGCTGATCCAGCATGGCAGGGCAGGAGGCAACACAGGGTCCATTTGCAGTTCTGCAGAGGATGATCAAGGCTTACAGAACAAATATCTCACCTTTGAAATTCCAGTGCTATCAGGACTGAATCAGTGTAAATCCAGAAACTCTGGCCATCAGAAGCTTTCTGTGGAGCCTTTGTGTAACAGCAAACAACAATTCCTCAAAGCAGAACTCTTTCCCAAATGGGATTTTGGAGAGAGAAGTGCTTCAGTTTATTTAAAGTTTGAAATGTGTATGCTGTGTCAAAGTGACTGAAATACAATTTAATTTTGATGTTTTAATTAATTTACTCTAAAACATAATTAAAATTGCTGTTAAATAAATTGTTGTGAACTTTTTCTAGATTATGAACTTGCCAACATTTCTGCATATTCAGTTTGCTTAGTGTCAGGAGTCCTCCAACCCTTTCAACTTCAGAGAAGACTCACCCAATTGGAATATCAAGAAATAGGATGATGTCCTTCAGATAAGTTGAATTGATTGTGTCTGGATGAGAACCTGGCTCTTCATTTACCTGGAAGAGGTAAATTTTCTCCTTGTTTACTGCCTGCTTGCAATATAATTTCTCTTTTCATTCTCACGGCGTGTTAAGGATCAACAATTGCATTTTGTGTTGGGGCTGCTCCAGTTTTCATGAGAGATGCAGCAGTTCAGCTAGGGAACAATCCACAACTGTGACTTCTCTGCAGGACTCTCCTATCTCACATAACCACTGATCCCTTTCTGAGCTGAAAGCAAACCTCCGTGTGAAACACATTGATACGGCCACCTCAGCACACCCCTTTCTTTTCTTTTTTTTTTTTTCAACCTGAATTCCTGCTGGCTCCCAATGCAAATCATTTCAGTCCTGCTTCACAATAGAGCAGGAAGGCTTTCCACTGGAAAAGCATTCAGTTTTGAAAGTGCTTGTGGCGCTGGGGAAGCTCACAGGTTGCGGCCAAGCAGGGCAAGATCACACTTCCAGGAAAGTATGACTAACCCGATTTCCACATTGACTTAGCACACAGAGTGCCCTGGTAAATATAGTACCTCAGAGGTCATAGGGATGGGGTGCTGGGGGTAGAGTTCAGTTAATTTATGGCCAGGCAGTGCAAATCAGGGGATTCTGCCCTTTGATGTCAACTCTGTTATTGGCACCAACTTGCTGGGTAGTGAGATTAGTGAATGTGCATTATAAGGTTTCAGAGCAGGATGCTGTTATCTGGATGGGCAGAAATGGGATGGTGTGCCTGTCAGAGCTGGTGGGCTGCTGATGGAGGGAAATGTGTGGTGGGGAGGAGGCTGCCAATGAAACAGCCTATCAAGGGTGGTGAGGCACTGGAACAGGTTTTCCAGAGAAGTTATGGATGCCCCATCCCTGGAAGTGCTCAAGGCCAGATTGGATGGAGATTTGAGAAACCTGGTTTAGTGAAAAAGTCCCTGTCCATGGCAGTGAGGATGGAACTAAATGGTCTTTAAGGTCTCTTCCAACCCAAACCATTCTGTGATTCCATGCTTCTGTGATTCTATGACATCTGCCAATGCACATTCCGTGAGCTGTTTAACCCCCCTTGACCTCCAAAGACCATTTACAGAGTAGCTGCAGGTGTGGGCCAGCCCTTCTGCTGCTGGCAGCAGCACAATGGCCTGTGGTCCTCAACACCTATTTGCCTACAAGTTGTTCAGGGTGGTGTCTGGCCACAGAAGATGAATGTCCCTCTTCTCCTGTCTGCACATGCCACCCAAACACGGGATCATGTTTTGGATGCAGAGTCAGGACCCTGAGGGACCTGAAAAAGAAGCTGGGTACTGTTGCCCTAACCTACTTAAAGCTCCTCTATCAGTCTCAGACAGATGTTCTCTCCTCTTTCATTGCCCCTTTCCTCCCAATAACCTGCCTGGTACTTCCTTCAAAAACAGTTTCCTTGTATGAAAGCTAATAGTGAAATGTTTCAGTATTTTCAGATAAAACAGTAATAGTTCTCTTTAAAGCATAACAGTGTGTGCAGAATGCACAGCTGGGCCGTGCCTTGGCACTGCCTCTCCTTGGTGAACCTGCCCAACATTTTCATAGCATTTCTGCTGGTGATCAATGAGGACACCTCTGCCATGTGCCAAAAGGTGCCTGCTGCACCACCAAGCATCCATGGGAGCTCTCCTTCAGTGACTGCAGTGAGTAACACGGCAGATATTGCATCACTGTGATGTTCATTTTCCTGTAGATTTAATTAAAAGAGGAAAGATTTACATTGAAAACATTATAAGAAAACTTTCCATGCTCCTGAGTTTTGATTCCTTTCAAAGAAAAGACTACAGGAATTTGTACCTGAAAGTGTTCACGTACACCTAAAAGAAACAAACAGCAGCCTTGTTTGTTTACCACGTCCAAAGTCCACTGGAAACTGGAGAGTGTCCCACTGAAAATACCAAAAGAGAAGAAATCTTGTGTAACAGGTGAAACAACGGAAGTGCAATCTAGTGATTACGGCAGGTGCAGGACTGCCAGGAGGTCTTTCTGGCAAAAGTTTTGTTCCTGCCTTTGCCGCAGCCTTCCTGTGTGCCTGGCCGGGCGCTGCAGGGCCAGACAGCGTAAGCACGTCTGGGCACACACTGGGAGCAAAGCTCTGGGACTGCAGCCAGAGCACTGGGATCAGGACTTAGCTCTTGGAGCTGCTCATGAGCTGCTCTCACAGTCCAAACCAAGGAGTGTGAGCCCATCACGTAGCCTGGTCTGGGGCAGAGATCTGCAGAAGGGCCGCCATGGGAATGTTGTCTAGTGATGAAGGAGACACAGGCATCAAGTCAGCCATGGCATCACTGCCTCTAGGCAGGCTGGCTGGGGTTTGTACAGCTGGGACAAAGCAGGATTTTGAGTTATGACTTTCTGTGCCCAGATCTGGGGCATCAGATCAGCATGTGGCCTCCTCCTCTGCATTTGCTTTTCCTCCTCATGTGGTCATGGTGGAGGTTACTGACTTGGGAGACCAAGTGCCATCACTGAAGCACACCTTAGGGGAAGGAAGCAAACAGGACTGAAATGCAGAGGGTCATTTGCGGTCTAATCGAAGGGGCTTCACTTTCTGGTCTCATCACCCTCTGGCTGAATTTCCTCTCCATGAGAAGGATAAGTGGGTGAGGGAGGGACATGGATTCAGGGGCAGTGGCCACTATTTATACCCATTGCACATTAAAGGTGACTGCTCTGGGCTGTCCATGTCCTCCTCACTGGCCGCCTCACGAGGCTCAGATAACAAACAGCCCTGACTGCACTGCAGATCTGTCGCAGGGATTATCTGCTCGTTTGAAGTGATATTTAGCTGGTCTTAATCAGAAATCTGACCGCATCAGGTTCGCATTAGCTTGTGTGGAGGTAGTAGTTTCACACGCTGACATGGTAGCAATTAGGTGAGTAGCTACTGGTTCTTACCCCAGGGTACAACTTTGTTTTGTTCCTTGCAGATTAGTGAGGCTGCACGAGTTTCCACATAGTTTTCTTTCCTGCAGACCCTGGCTATTTCATGTTGAACCCTCTGGGACCATTTATTAGACCACACAAACAGTAATTATTTCCCAAAGGGGCCGACGGCGTTCCAGACCTCTTGCATGGACAGTTATAAACAAATATTATGAATCTTAGCAAGGGGAGGGATTTCACTAAAGCCAAAGAAGCCAAAGAAACTACACAAATGCAGGGAATGAAATAATTTTGAATGGCAGGAACAGAAATAAATATCTCTTCCAAAATGTATCATTATGCCTTTCTTGACATGGGAGGTGAGAGTGAAGGAGAGGACCTCCTGGGTTCCCCTTCATTTCCTCCCTCAGCTTCTTGCCTTGGACAAAGCCACAAACCTCATCTCCTCTTCATGTTAAACCTTCCTGAGGGACCCAATTACAGCCTGGCTGCTGCTCACATCAGCCCACTGGGAGAACCCACATTTACTTTATGACTGAAGCTGAAGGCCGGACATGCAGGAAGGGGTTGAATGTGTCCCACCCTTGGAAACAGCACTTACTATGAAAAGAAGAAGTTCACATTAAAAAATCAGTGAGATGCATAAAAGTTACAGCAAATCAAGATGAACACACACATATAAGCATTTATCTGAGCCAAAACTCAGCCTCTTACAACTATGAGAGCAAATGCTTCCACAAGATAAGCTGCTTTCAGATGAACTTCTAATATGTTTTTTCGTCTTGGGGACCACATGCCTCTGTGTGGCAACTGAACAACCCCATGTCTTGTGGATACCATATGAAATGACTGCTGTTCATTACTTTCTAGACTTCCCTCCTACAATATTCTGAGGCAGTCATGCAGGGGAAGTATCTTATTCCAAGCCCATTGTGTTTCTCTTGGCATTTGCATGAGTCAGGACTGAATTATTTTTGTGTGGATTGAGGGACAAAATTCACATCTATTTACTTCAAAAATGTAAAATTCCATAGCCAAAATTTCTTCAATCTTCTAAACCAAGCCATAAAAATACAGCAAGAAGAAAAATTAATAAAATAGCTATTTGCTGCCTGGCCAAAGGCAATAGATGATCACATTACCCCAACGTCATCTTGTTAACATCCACTAACTTAATGTCATTAAATCATTTCACAGCAGGCTGATATTTATCGATCTCAAATATATAGTCACTTACTGCAAGTGACCTAAGCTACCATTGCTATTGGATGACTTGGGCAACTCCTCTATGCTGAATGTCCTGAAAGCTCTCTGGAGAGCTGTCATTGCTCATGCACAGGACTGGCCCCAGCAAAACTTCTAGATAGGAACCCACCAATGCTGGATGCTGGGCATTGCCACAAGCACAGCTAAGCAGAGGGAGTGGACAGGCACAGGAAAGCCAGTATGAGTGTTCTCAGCTCTGGTGACTGCACTGTGGAGGGCTACAACATGCAAATACAGCTAACACATGAAGCAAGGAGGCTGGTGTTTCTAACAAGCTCAGATCGGATCTTTGCAGCAATTGCCACAGCAGCTGTTAAGTCCGTAGATCTTTTGAAAGGCAAACATTACAGTTGTGTGTTTGTATGATAGCAAATCCAGCTGTAAGCCACCAGCTGAGGACTTTCCTGAGAGAGCGAATGGCCTGCTGCGGAGACCTGACCCCTGTCACGTTTTTTAGCTTGGGAAGTGACCCCCCTGCCGCTCGTGCCTCCCAATGCAGCTGGCAAGTGAGAAGCAGTTCAGTGCCATGCAGCTTTCCTTTGCTGGTACATACTCTTGACAGGCAGTCTTTGGCAGCACTTGGCAGAGGTGTCCGTGTCAAGGCTGGATTTCTATGGACCCAATCCTGTCTCTGTCAACATCTGGAGGATGCTGAGTTCTAGGTCAGGAAGGTCACAGCTCCAGCAGCTGCAAACTATACCTGGCTAGGAGTCAGTCCTTGGGCTTCTCAGCTGAGAAAGTGTATTTTAGCTGGCCTGTGTCAAACTCATCCTCTACCAGCAGCAATGTAGTGGTATGAAGGAGGCCTCTAGGAAACCAGCCACGGTCCTTGGTAGACTTGTCCTGGGTCTTCACAGCAGGGGTTGCCTGCTAGTACTTCCTGCACACTGTTACACCTAGGCTCTGTGCTGGGGAGCACTCCTCTCCCAGCTCCTTGGAATCCTGATGACTATTTGTCTGTCTCTGTAATTAATAGGACTGTCTCTGACATTAGCAGGAAAATGGCTATTTTTATATTCTTTTAGCACTTAAACTAGAAAAGCACCATTGTATCAAGGAACACGGTGTGTGTGCATGTGCCAAGAGATTTCACGGATAACATAACAGTTATGGATTGAATGCCCTCCTCCACAGTTTCACCAACAGAGTGAAAAGCAACATAAAGCATTTTCCATGTTAGTGGCCTCAAATCCAAACAGACTCCTTGTCTTCCTCTTGGTTTAAGTTTAGATGCTGTGTTTCTTTACAGAGACACAAGTGACAAAGGCTCCAATAAGCACAACTTCAATGGCTTTCTAAACTTATCCCATGACAGAGCAGGCGTGTTGTATTTTGTAGGGCTTACAGAGTATTAAGACAAAATCAACTGACAGTTCAAAGGAGGCTGGGAACAGAAATTCTTGTTCCATATGTTATACTATTCCTGACAGCAGCTACCACTTACATTTCTTGCTGTTTACTTTTCAAGGGGTCAACAACCAGTGTCTGTAGGAAGGATGTCCCTGGGAGTTATAACATTCTGACTGTGTGGCTCCTTCCAGCAGCTTCTGTCTTTTGCTGGTCGAAGATAATGCCAGTCTTTCCCTATTTTCTTTTCTTCACTGCATCTTAAATTATGTATGTATGTATATATGTTTCCCATCAGCCAAAGCCCCTCCTCCCTACTACTTATGAGAAAGTGTAACAATGATGATATCGACTTCCAGTTTTGAGCCACAAGATTGATATTCCTCCAAAGTAAATACTGGCCTTGGCGGTGCCACAGTCAATATTTACTTTGAGTAAAATAAATCTTGCTGACAACCAAAACCTGAAGTCAATATTGGCTTGCTGTAATCCAGCTGGTATAAAGTAATCAGTTTGCTTTATAATACCTGAATGCTTTATGCAAATATTTTCAAGTTAAAGGTGGACTCTACATTCCTGTAGTTGTAAATGCGGTACTGAAACCATCCCCCCATTTTCAGTCATCACAAACCTGAGAACACTCCAAGAGAGCGTATGAAAGCTCTTCTATCTCAGAAACAATCTCTGAGTGACTGATTAACTATCTCATCTGTGTACTTACTCTGAGGCCCACTACTTCAGTGTCTAAGAGTCTTCCAAATCCTTAAGAGAGGCAAAGTTTGAAAAAAAAAAAAAGGGAGTACCTTTTACTAGACCAGGCAGTATAACTGAGAAAGTGGATAAACTGGGTACACAAACCTTAGATCTAAAGATATGGACTCTTCCAAAAAACCCTGCATCTTGTTTATTTAGACCATCATGTCTACAGCAATATCATTGCTGTTACTACCTCTAAGGATTGGAATAATGTCTCCCTCCTAATCCACAGGGAAATGTTTTAGTGCACAAAATAGGCACTTTTAAAATGGATTTCCTTTGGCAACCAAGTTTCAGTGACCATCTCATTTATCTGCTTTGCTGTTTATATATTTATTGATAAGGTACTCCAAATTCAATAATGTTGAAGCCTGTTGGCTACCACCCACCATCTTTGATGAATGGCAGATTCAAACTAATGGAGGTCCCACAGGTTTTATGCAAACCTAGTGAAGAAAAGGGACCTAGATTGGTTGTCCTCTATTGGCCATGCCAGATGATTTGATCTGGGTAGTCAGCATGCCCAAGCCCTCTGCCCACTGCAGCATTTTCTGCTTCCTGCCCATCTGCCAGCCCAAGGGTGCAGGCAGCAGCACCATGGAGCAAACTGGCAGGTACAGATTCTGGGCCAGAATCAGGTTGTAGAGCATTACTCCATAGAAAACAAGGTTTGATAATTCTGCTGACCATGAAAAATCACCATTTCAAAAGTTTTTGTGTGTAACCAAGTATACTGTACCAGTACACACACAAAAAGAAAGTTGAAATGAGGTCATTAATTTAATTTGTAGTTCCAGAAGGGGTGGGCGTCTTCACAGAACATTTTGCAACTACTGTGATCAATGCACCCAGAAACCTCTCTTTTAGCTGGAGCTCTGTTCCACTGAAGTGACTGTTGTCAGCTACCGTGGCCATGAAGTCTGAGCGAAGCTCCCTCAGGCTCATATAGGCTTTGCATATCAGGACACAAATCATGAGCCACTTTCCATATTCAGTGAGAAAACAGGAAAAAGAGCAGAGAACTTTTGAATGACTCACTGATGGGTTGGGTTTTTTTGTTCTAGTTGGAGCTTTTTAATTTCTAAATATAAATAACGAGATGCAAGAACTAAAAAATAATTAAGTAGATTTAGTTCTGAAGAAGCCTTGTAGTTGTTACAGTGCACAGAGTTGCTTTACTAGATTATTTTTCCTTTGGTTCAGGTTACTTGTGCAAAGATGTTGGTGGTCCTCACATATTCTTAAAAAATATCTGAACAGAGCACTCACCACTCCCTGCAGTGCCATTCTGCCTGATTAGCAATCTCTCTGGGAGGTCAGTGGCTGGAGCGGCTTGTGAGTTGCATTATAAAAGAAATAAATAATAAGAAATTATGATGTTTACAGTCAGTGGAAGACCACAGGTGCACAAAGCAGCAGACTCTATCAACTGTTAGTGCTACAGTAAAGCCTAGTGTTCCCCTCAGTAATACTGTAAGCATTCCCAAGGAGAGGGATGCTTTCTGCCAGGAAAAGGAAGATCTGACAGGACATTGCTCAGGACTGTTTGCAAAGATATAAACCTGGGGCCAAGTCAGGGATTATTTAATGAAAATAATGAAGTTAGTGAGGCACGTGTGAATGCCCTCCATATTCCTATGTGGCACCTTCCTCACTGGCCACCAGTTTCCTCAGTAATGCAGGCCACGATGCAGGGTGGATTCTGCAGGTCTTTCCCTCTCTAAGCTTCTCCCCATTCACAGTGGGCAAGCCTGACTTCAGGGCAGACTCTGCTTTCCAACCCACTGGAGCATCAGAAGTGCCTGCTCATCTGCAGAGGGCTGTGTCACCAGCCACTTGGTCACCTCTCCTTAAATGCTAGCTCCTTATCTCATTGAAAGCTAGACTGCAAATATTTTCCCACTTTCTACCAAAGCAATTGGAGCTACCGCATGCATATGAAGTGTTTGTAAATGGCAAAACCAGTTATGAGCAGAAAGCAGGATATGCATGGTGGTATGAGGATGCCACCTCTGAAGCCTTGCACAATAGCTCTGTAAAACACTTCTTTCCATGGCAAGGAAATTTGCCCTGCATTTCTCTGGGCCGGCCATTCAGTCTGTACCTTCAACAGTGCAAAATATTGTCCTGTACCCTGAGCTGAAGAGGCTGTCATGAGACAGGTAACCCAGAAAGGGAGCCCAGTCTCTTAAAAAACAGGGTTGGGGGATAATAAAAATGACAACATCCAAGTATTAATGTGACGCTCACAGAGATGCCCTTTAAAGCTGAGCTGACTCACAGGGAAGCATTTCACTGCTTCCGAAACATAGGACTTGTTTTCCCCACAGAAAGGACAGGAAAACCCCAAACCAAACAGACTCGAGATATTTCAATTCTCTGTAACCCAAGTGAAAGCAAAATAAAAGCATAGAAATATTGGAATTTCCCAGAGGATGGGAATTTTTGCCTAGCTACAATCCCACAACGTCAAGGCAGACTGACAGTTATTTCTTTGTGCTTTTCTTTTAACTGTACCAGAGTTGTACAGGAAAGCACAGGTCATACTTGCACTAAGCCTGACTATGGTTATTAGCAGCACACCTCTGTTTTCACAAGCTTGTGCCTGGTGAAAGAGAAGCAAACACAGATTTAGACCGTGTTGTATTTCTGGGTGAGTGCTTGGCAGCCCCCCTTCCATGTAGGAGGTTAGGGCCTGCCTCCTCCGGAACAAGCTGTGCCTTTGCTGAGCCTGACCACGACAGCACAGGCATTAGGCACTGCAGTGCATGGCTGAAATGAGAGGAGCCCCAGCTTCGATGCTCCCTGCAGGGGTCACTGACTGCCCGAGCCCCTCCCCTGCCTGCTGCAGCTGTAGCACCGGCCCTTGCTCACACGCTCTCAGCCCCCCTCTGTTTTCCTCAGCACGGGAAACTGGAGAACCTGGAGAGTCACTCTAGACTAGCAGGACAAGCACTATTAAAGCCAGAGGAGCACGGCCCCAGGGCTTGCCGACTGGGTGAGAAGGATGGGTTTCAGCCAAGGCTGCTGACAGGACAGCAAGGGGTCGGTGGGATCCTGGCAACTCCTACGGCTCCAGCTCGATGCCCGTGTGGGCTGCATGCTGCCTGCATGATCTGAGGGGGGTCTAGTGTGCTCAGCATTTGAAAAGCACCCGGGCTATGGGCAGGAGGGTTTAATTGGAGATCTAAAAGTAAAAAGAAAAAGCACCTAAACCAAATCCAGTGCTGAGTCTAAAACCTGATCCATGCATAGGTACTTGGTGCTGCTGTGTGACTTGGCCTTGCTGTCTGACGCCTGCACTAATAAGTAAATGCCATGACTCAGGTAATCTTCCCTCTCTCTCTTTCTGGGTCTCATTTCATTTTGCAAGCCATGGCATGAGCTAGCTTAGCCTTGCCATAAAAAACTGACTCACTTCCTAAGGGCAGGCTAAAATAACCTGAGGATTTTTTTCTTAAGTGCTGCTTTTACCTTCTTAGCCACAACAGAAAGACACTGGGGATTTCTGAAGATAAAAAAGAAAAGTAAATAAAAAATCAGGTTTGTTAAACACAGATGAGATGTTCTTTCCAGCCCAATTTTCTCTGCGTCTCTGAGTTGCTCCTTTTCAGAAGAGAATCTGTGCCTCTCCGGTGTCTAGTGTTTGACAATCAGCACTTCTTCTCTCTTCCCTGAGTGGTAAAGCCGGGGGGAGGGAGAGGGCTGAAAGTAAAGCAAAGAATTGTTCAGATTGCCTAGATCCCTCCAGGAAGTGATCTTTCTGCTTTTACTCCAGACACACGCCTCCCAGCTAGCCAGCGGCTCCAACTAATTAGCACACGTGATGGGAATAGGAAACAAAGCCACAAACAATAGTAGCGTGGGAACGCAGTGTAAACTGCAATTACAAGACCCCCCCTCCTCCCCCGCCCGCCCCCCACTCTGCCCTTCTTCAAATAAATAAATAAAGGCATAAATAAATAAATAAGTGTATACATCCGAAATAGCTGCCGACAGTACAGCAGATAAGCGTGGGAGGCAGCTCAAACTGTGCTGGGGAGGAGGTAAAGATCGGCGTTTGCAGGGCCAGCAAGAGCCAGCTATTATTTTCATTCCATACTTCAAGTATATCGAGGCTGCTTCGTTTCCTTTTGTTCAGCGTTGGGGCACAACAGAAAAATGTGTTTGGGGAATTTCAGCACTTGCCAGGTTATGGGGGAGGTCACTCTACTTTTGTTGGCAGAGAGGCAGAAGAAGAAGGAGGGCAATCAAATGTCCTCCTTGAGACAGCTTACAAGCACATGTCTCATGCTGTCAGGGGGCTAGGCTCCAGTGTGACACTTCCAGCTTCTTGTCTTCCTGCCAAACTGAATATGTTTGGTATACGTTATATATGTGAGAAGTGGTCACCACTTCCCTGGCCGACCACAGCTTTAAGACACAGTATAACGGAGCTATTGTCTGGGATTAAACACATTTGCTGTGGTTTAAGCATTAAGAGCGTGTGACTGTTTGCACTTGCTTTAGAGCACCGTCATTAATAGTGGCTGTGGAGGTGCTCAGAGAGAGCTCATCATCCTGGCATCTCAGTGCTTGCACAGTTTTGTATCGAGAGCCATATCCCAGAGGTTTGGTTTGCTGACAAGTAAACACAAGGGATTTTTATCACGGCTAGAGCAGTATGAATCAAGAGAGGCCTGGGTACGCCTGGAAAGTAACTGCTATAGCTGACCTGGCATGCTGCTTTGATAGTGTCTTTTCCCATATAACTGAGATTTTCTGGAATAAATATTTCAGATGGGGGCTGTTTTGGAAGAAAACTATTTCCCTGGAATAGTTTTTCATCTTTAGAAGCAGCTGAAATGAAGGTTTCTCAGAGAACAGTGGATCTATACAGGGTACTGATTTTGCACTGCTATACTGGTCAGCTCTGCAGGGTCCACAAGTCTTGACTTTTCTGAAACCATCAGGAATGCTGCAGTTTTTAAGTACTGTGAGCAAGACTGAAGTAAAGCATGTCACAGGAAAATACCGTCAGTATCAGTGCAGGGTGTTACAAAGTTTTCATGGCACTTCAAAATCGGCTTGAATCTCAAAATTATGACTCCTCAACTTGGAGTAAAAATTGCTCAAGTCAAATGGTAGGTACAGTGTCTAACTCTGTTCTGGAAAAATCAGAGTGACACTTCTTTTCTGTGGTTTATTTTTATCCTGGTGTTCCGTAATGTAATGGAAGAGACAACTGATGATAAGATTTGATTTTGATATCCTCCAATATGTAGATACTCTCACTGTCTGGAAAAAGGTTTCACATTCAAACCAGTCAAGCTTAGTCATTGTCTAAAGCAGGCAAATCAAGCAATTTTGGCAGGATATCCATGATGAAACCTCAGCCAAAGTCCCGACCACCTTCATGGCAACTGAAAATCCCTGGCACTTTCTCACTCTTGTCACACATGCTAAACATCCCCTCACAGTTCATCTCTCTGTGACTGGGGAGTGTCTTCTGCAGTGACTGCTTCCCCAGGTCTAACTTTTTCTCAGCTGGCTGATCGCTCTGGGACAGCAGCTGTCTAGTAAAGCCTCGGGCAGAAAGGTATGAGGTAAATACAAGTTACCATCTGAGAGAAAACAGATACTTTTCTGGGAGTCAGTGCTCACCACTTCAGATACATAGTATTCACCATTTTCCTTTTATGCATCTGTGCAACGGTCATAATAGCTGGTACATTCAAAAGTAATGGATTATTACTTTGATTTGCTTTATTCCAAACTGTACTTGCCAACAGCTACATGGCATGCTCAATTTTCACTTTTATTTTTTCACAATGAAATTCAGTTCAGAGCAACATGTTTGGAAAAAAATTAGTGTTTTTATTAGCCAAAAAGCCAAGTTTTCCCCTTGAAAGAGCATACTTTTAAATTATAGTTTTCATGGTGAAACAGAAGGTCTGGGAATTGTTCTCTATCCTATGTGTCCTAGCAAGAATGAATAGTACACACACATTTTTTTCAAAGCTGCATCTTATTGGCAAGGAAAACTCAAAGCAGGTCTCAGACTGCAAACTCTTTGGAGCAGGGACTTCCATATATCCCTGTATAACAAAAAACATGGCTTGAGCACTGCTTTAAAAACACCGAAGTTGTAAAACTGCACAGGAAAACAGCTAGTCAGGCTGTTCCTTGATGGACTGTGAAGATTTCAACAGCATGAAACCAGAGCAAGTTTCTGGATGATTATTCCTCAGTCCAGTTATGACAAGCACTGGAGGAACAGAAAAAAACTATTTTGGCAAACTACAGAGAGCTTGGTTAAAAAAAGAAAACTTGGTTTTACTCTGTGATATTTGGTGCAAACTGTACTGTGATACTGAGGAGTGATCACTGGTTTAAGCAAACTACCCATTCATGGTGGAATTGTCACCATGGTGGGATGGTGTCAGTAGCTGACACAATTCCGGGGCCATTGTCCCCTCTAGATTTGGCCATGCTGACAGAGGCTGTCCTGCCAATAATGTGTTGCTGACTTTTTGTGCGATTTCACACAAGGTTCTCTGTTATACATATGGACAGGGTGTCACTTTCCCATTATTAAGATCAAAGGTGGATGCAAATCAAACCAGAATTTTCTACACTGTGCCGTGTCAAGCTGGCCTCCTTTTGCATCTATTATGAGACAGCCATTAATTAACATGACCTGGTGTCGTTCCTCCTGTAGGGTCTTCCACTGTCTTTCAGTGTCCTTCCACAGGACAGCCTGTGCTGTGGGAACGGAAGAAGGGATATCTGTGGAAGAAGCTGATATCTGTAAGAGCCTCAGGCCAGATGGAACCTTGCATAAAAAGAGAAAAGAGGTAAAATTTATTGGAAAGGAAACCAGGTAATAAAATAGCCGATCTGCCTCTTTCCTTGCCAGTCACAGGGCTGCTGAAATATGAGGTAGTTTTACCTGTCAGCAGCTTGAATGTGTGTTCACAGATTAGCCTTTTGCAGAGTTATAACCCAGGTCTGGTTTTGGAGACGAGCTGAAGCCTAAGCAGGTAAATAAATGCAAGGAGTATGTGTTGGAACCATCCAGAACAGCTATCTGTTTGCATTGCTGCTGTTACTGTGCTGACAGTGCTGGTCTTGCTTATTCATAGCTATACACTGCTTCCAAAAGATGACACTTGAAACCCATCCTGCAGCAGAAGCATTGCAGCTGGACCATTCTGCTTACAGTAAAGACTTTGATGTAAAAATTATTCCTGTCTTGGCCAGCTTGAAGAGAGGAATGTCCTCATGATCTGGCTATCACTACAGATGCATGTGAATGTGTGATGTTTATGTCCTTCTGCTGCAGCAATGACTCCAGCACAAAGCCACTCAGCACCTGCATGGCAGAAGTTGGGGCCAGCGTGCTTCGAGAGCACCCCAGCCTAACTTCTGAGCTGGGTATTTGGACCTCTGGCATGTGCAGACAGGAATGTCAGTGTTCAGCTCCTGAGGAAACACATTTGTTGTCACAGTACTGCTAACAGATCATGCAAGGAGTCTAAAACCCTCCTCTGTCACTCCTATTCACTTCTCCAGCACTTCCATTTGATCTGTGATAACTAGTTTTGACCTGTGTCAGTGGCACCAACAATCAACACACTCAGCCAAAACTCTGTAAAGAAAAATACAAGATTTGGAGCAGCAGCTTCTTGCTTGCAAAGCTGATGCTGCAGCTGGATATGTGCAGGGAGGGGAGGTCAGGGGGGAGCGCTGATGTTTTTGCCTGGCTGCAATGTGAGTGCCAGAGCCACTGGTTGAATTGGGCGCAGTAACCATAGCAACAACGAATTTCCGGGACTTGGGGTGACAGGTTGACGGGATTACTCTTCAAAGCACTTGCTCCCTTGGGAGAGAAAACCTAAAGGAAGGGGATGGAAGTTAATTTAGCACACACACACTGGAGCAAGGGTCAGCAGTGGCAGGTCTCTGCTGGAGGGAAGCCTGCAGCAGCAATAAACAACAGCCTTTCAGCGCACTTTGAGTAGCACCAAAATCATTGTTGGGGGGCAACCAACAAAGAAAAATGTGGGGTGCACACAAAAACTAACACCACTCCCTTCCAAAGGACAATTGCCACCAAGTGCTCCTGCATGTCTTGAACCTGAGTTTCTGCTTTGGTGTGAGGGCTTTACCCTGTCCTGCCATTCCTGCTTCCAGCACCGGGGTGGCCAGATGTGGCTGTAGACCCTGAATCTGGAAATGCTGAGTTGTGCCAGACCTGGAAGCAATGGGGAAACTAGAGTGGGGCAGTGGGGCAGTGGCGAGAGGGGGCGAGGCAAATGTGCTGATATGTGTGATAGGAAGGGGTGTGAGATGAAATGTTTGGGTGGTGGGGTGACTGAGGCACGGGCACGGCTGCAGTAGGAAGTGGGCATGCAGAAGGCAAGAGGGCACTTGCAGTGCAGCGTGAAGCAGGGGGAAGGGAGGCACAGTAGCAGTGTAGGGGACAGGAGAGAAGGCTGTCATCTCCTAAGGTTCATTGCCTCGTTGGTGCAAAGCTATCAGTGGAGGCTGAAATTCAGCTCTATTTAGAAGTGTCACCTTGTGCACCGTCGTTTTAATTTCCTTGGGCTTTGGTGAGCAGTGACTGCTCTCCCATCTGCCTTTCTGGTGAGAGAGATGTATGACAGAGCTGTCTTGGCGTGCTGGTAATTTTTGGCTAATAAAATTTCCCTTTGGGCCATGGTTAACAATTAGACCAACGCTGTGGATCCATGCCCAACACCAGAAAAGCACAAGAGCAGTTTAAAGCTGGTTTTGCTGTCTGCTCCTCCTAGTGCTGGATGGGAAGATTGAAACCACACACAGGCAAACATTTCCTATCTTCCCACGGCTGCTGATAGCCAACTGCAGTTGCTCACACTGTGTAGAGGCACAGCTACACTCTACCTGCCCATTCCTGTAAATTATTTGCAGAAGTTGATGTCTACACAAGCTCAGAAAGCTTCTTTGGAGGCTGCCTGGCCCCAGTGGTTCACAGAGCTAAAGATGGGGGCAGCTTCAGGATCCAGCTACTGGGAACCTGGATGGCCATACCTCTACTCACACACAATCAATGCTTAATCCCAAGGAACTTCTTCTACCATGTTTTTTTCTCCATAGTAGGAGAAGACATACATGTGCCTGGATGGGAGAACTCAGATGTGCAGTCTACAGGCCAAAAAGTCATAAATGTCACTGTGCCTTTCACTGACCTGTAAAAGCAAGTGGTGCAGGCAGACAAGTTTCACAACAAAAATATAGAAGCTGGAAAGGTGGATGTAATAGAAGTGCTAAAACAAGATTAATTAAAGCACTGCAGAAAGGATAGCTTTATGAAAAATATAATGTGGGGATAGAACGTTTCTATCATCTTCTGTTAGCTACTTACAGGTGGCTGCAGGACTGTTTCTGTCTTTTTAACTGCAGGTCTTTTATTACTTTTGGCTTGGTCCCTGCTTCCATTTCCCTCCTACTTGAGATGCTTTGCAAAAATATGGGCAACTCCATGAAATCTGGGGCAACTCTGTGCTGGTAACTCTTACCTAAACCAATGGGAGGCTGAAGGTAATTATTCCAGGGCCTTAGAATGGGAAAATCTGGGCTCCTCAACTCTTTGCTCTCACACTGTGCACATCTTGGTTATCCTCCAGTCTCTCCGATTGTGAAACGCGGAAGAATCAACTTAGAAGGGAGCCTTAGTTGAAAGGCTCCATGTAAATGAAAATTTAATTATTATGAAACCACCTCAGAGAATACACCCTCATTTCGCCTGCCCTATTTTGCCAGTACCTCAGCCTGAGAAAGCTGGCAGAATGAAGAGGACTTGTTGGGGAATACAGCATTCAGGCTTAGGGCCCTGCTTAGTGCAAGGCAGCATGTACTCACGGTGAGTGTGCCAGCCAGACCTTCCCACATCCTGAATCCAGTGCTGACCTTTCCTGTCATCCCTCCCGCCTTGCCAGAAAAGGCCATATGCTTTCAGCTTCTTAAAAACTGTTCCTGCTTCTGCCCACTGTCACAATATATGGTGGGGGGAGTAGACAAGGAAAGCATGTGGCTGGCAGATTTGCAGTTTAGAAGGGTACAGGGAAGAGGGATGCCTTGATTTCCCTTGCATTGCCAACAAACTGAAAAACCCCAAGTTTAAGCCTCCTCAACTTTCAGGCTTTAGCCACCATTTTCACTTTTTTTTTTTTTTTTAGGAGGGAAAGCTACTCTTTCCCAGGCTTTCCCTTCTTCTTTTAGCCTGGAGAAGAGGGTCTGGGGTGACCTTATCACTCTCTAGAAATACCTGAAAGGAGATTGTAGCCAGGTGGGGGTCAGCCTCTCCTCCCAGGCAACCAGCAACAGGACATCAGGACACAGTCTTAAGCTGTGCCAGGTGAAATTCAGGTTGGACATTAGGAGGTATTTCTTCACAGCAAAGGTGATACCTGGAACTGGCTGCCCAGGGAGGTGGTGGAGTCACCATACCTGGAGGTGTTTAAGGGAAGAGAGGATGTGGCACTTAGTGTGGCACTAGCCATGGTCTAGTTGACAAGAGGTCTCTTCTAATCTGATTTATACTGTGATTCTCCTCACTCAGCTCTCCCAGGCCCTCGTTGCCTTAGGGAAGCCCTCAGAAACATCATCATCCTCTGCAGGGTGCAACGACTCCGCTGAGCTCAGGCTGCAGGGGACCCCGGCAGGAGGGGCTGGTGGAAGGGCTGCCGGGAGCCCCGAGGGTGCTGCTCTGCCCTGTCCATCCACATAGCACCCACACCGCCCACAGCAGCTCCCCAGCTGGGGACGTGCCCTGCTCCCACCCCTGCCCAACATTGTCTGTCCGTCCATCCATCCATCCATCCATCCATCCCTCCCTCCATCCATCCATCCCTCC
>NW_024581127.1:7246584-7312403 GCF_017639235.1 Corvus kubaryi | reverse complement strand
CCATCCATCCATCCATCCCTCCCTCCCTCCCTCCCTCCATCCCTCCCCCCATCCCTCCCCCCCGCCGGGCCCCGCGCGCTTTCCCACGGCCGCACCTCCCCCGCCGCGGGGGCGTGGCCTCGGCAGCGGCAGGCGGTGATTGGCTGTGGCGGCGGCGGCGGCGGCCAATGGGGGCGGGCGGGGGCCGCGCGTGGCGGCGCTGGGCGGCGGGCGGCGGCGGGCGTGCTCTGCCCCGTTGGGTTCGTGCCCGCCGCCTCCCGCATCCATCCCTCCCTCCCTCCATCCATCCATCCATCCATCTCTCCCGCTTCCCTCCGTCCCTCCCTGCCTCTGCCCGCTGCCTCCTGCCCGCCCGCCAGGCGTGGGAACTCCATGGGAGAGACGGGCGCCGGTCGAGGCGCGGGACGCGCTCTAGGCGCGCTCCTCCCGCGCCCCGCCGCCCGCTGCCTCCCCGACGGCCGCCCGCGCCCCGCCGCCCTCGTCCCCGCCGTCGGTGCCATGAAGCGGGCGCACCCCGAGTACAGCTCGTCGGACAGCGAGGAGCTGGATGAGGCCGTCGAGGTGGAGAAGGAGAGCGCAGACGAGAATGGGTGAGCTCGGGCGGGCTGGGCGCCGTGGGGCTGCGCCGCGCACCCTCCCTCCCCTCCGCCCCGCGGAGCCCCGGTACCCCCGAACCCCCCGCGGTGACCGGTGTCCCGCTGCTCCCCGCAGGAACCTGAGCTCGGCCGCGGGCTCCATGTCTCCCTCCACCACCTCGCAGATCTTGGCCAGGAAGAGGCGCCGAGGGGTGAGTGCCCGCCGGCCGGCCGCGGCTCCCCGCAGCCCGGCACGGCTCCGCTGACCCCCGCTCTCTGCCCTAGATCATCGAGAAGCGCCGCCGCGACCGCATCAACAACAGCCTGTCCGAGCTGAGGAGGCTGGTGCCCAGCGCCTTTGAGAAGCAGGTAGCGCCCAGCGACCCTCCGCGCTGCCCCTGCATCCCTTCCCGGCAGGGAGTGTCACCCTCGGTAACGTCTCGTGCCTTCCCTTCTCTCCTAGGGATCAGCCAAGCTGGAAAAAGCAGAGATTCTACAGATGACTGTTGATCACCTGAAAATGATGCATACAGCAGGAGGGAAAGGTAAAGTTTTGTGACAGAGTCAGCAGCCCTGCAGGGAGGCTGCCGTGAGAGCAGCGCATTCCCGAGCATTGGCAATGCTTGCAGAAAGTGAATGGCAGCTCTCCTACATTTTGTCAGGAATTAGGGACTTTCTCTACTTGACAAGATTTGTGGCATCACCAGCACTGAAAGCTTTTGCGGTGTTAGCTCTGAGGAGAGCGTTGTTCTAGAGGAGAGTGACTGCAAGTCTCTAGCAGTGTGTCAGCATGTGAAGTAAATTAGCTTTTGGCAGCTTGGAAAACAGTTATTATTGATGTCTAATGCTTGTTCCTCTAACTTTCTGAAAGTTCAGAACAGAAGTAGGAAAAAATACAGGATGAAATAATACAGGTGAAAAGAATTAGCAAAAATGCTGAGAGGCACTTTTAAGAAAAAAGTACTTTGCCTGCTTAAGTCTCCTCTGATAAGTTAGGACTTGTGTTTCTAATGAATTTCAGCGTGCTCTGGTTTTACTTGCACAAGGGAGACATGGAAAGAACAAAAATCCTTTCCTCCAGTGTCAGTGAGCAATTCCAGTTTAAAAATGGCAGTCTGTGACTGGTCTTGGGACTTGCAGCATCACAGCACAGATATAAAAGAAAAGCTTGTTAAACAAAAAGGAAAAAAAAAAAGGAGCTTGGCAGCTAGTCTATAGTTGGGAATACTAACCACATCCAAGTGAAATATGCTTATAGGGGAGGGTGGAGTGGGGAGACTACTTGTAGACAATGACTAGAAAACAACATCTTAAGACTTCATTCTCTGTTCTTTTCTCTTAGGTTATTTTGATGCTCATGCTTTGGCTATGGACTATCGGAGTCTAGGGTTTCGAGAGTGCCTGGCTGAAGTTGCTCGATACCTGAGTATCATTGAGGGTCTGGATGCCTCTGATCCTCTGCGAGTTCGACTTGTGTCTCATCTCAACAACTACGCCTCTCAACGGGAAGCAGCGAGTAGTGCACACACTGGCATTGGACACATTCCTTGGGGCAGTGCCTTTGGACATCACCCTCACATACCTCACCCGTTGCTGCTGGCTCAAAATGGGCATGGTAATACCAGCACTACAGCATCTTCCACAGAACCACATCACCAGACCAGAATTGCTGCCCCACATGCTGAAACTTCCTCACTCAGAGTGCCCCCAAATGGCAGCGTTGGACCAGTGCTCCCTGTGGTCACATCAACTACCAAACTGTCTCCTCCTCTCCTCTCCTCCATGGCATCTCTGTCTGCGTTCCCCTTCTCATTTGGCTCCTTTCATCTGCTGTCTCCCAACGTGCTGAGCCCATCTGCACCAACACAGTCAGCAACGCTCAGCAAACCGTACAGACCCTGGGGGACTGAGATTGGCGCCTTCTAAGAGCTGACTCTTTAGCAAGGGTGGGAAAGCCTATAAACCTAGCTGAGCTGGGTTATGCCACCCTTAAAGTTGAAGTTCTTAGTAACTGGGACACAGGTACAGCTTCACCTTAACTAAGTTTGTCTAAAAACTGTCTCATTGGATTTTTCTTTTTGTTTTCTACATTTTTGTATTAACAGATTGGGGTTTTTTTAATAGTTGCTGAAGTTGTCCAAAAATAAAATTACAATAGTGGTTTGTTAACACTTGTGTTAGATCTCTGCTGAGCATTTAAGTCACTTTTGTAAACAGTTTGTTTCAAATGTTTCATTTTTCCTGAGTACATCAGACTGGCTTTTTATGAAAAGATACCACCTATTATTGTTAGCGATGGCCTAGTTTTGTTATTAATTTTTCCAAGACCATTCTTCTCAGCATTTACAAGCTGTGTTTTTGTTAGTATTTTGACACTGAGATGTTCTATAAAGAATTACACTTTTTGTAAACTATATTTGAGTCTTATATTTCTGAGCAAAGCGTTGACAAATCAGATGGACCTGCTTGACCAGCTTTATCTAAAAGCCCAATTTCTCTTTCTTCTGAAGCTGTTTGGTATATTTGGCAATCTTATTCTAGTCCCTAGTAGACATTTACTCACTTCTCAGAACCACTACACCATTTTTTCCACCAAAAGGAGCAGTATGAGAGGGGAGGGTGCAAAAGTCAAATTGCACGCTGTATTGGTGGTGGGTTTAGGTGCTGGGGAAGTTATGGGAATTAAAGTTGTCACCTGCAGTGATCTCCCAGCCGGATCTGGTCACAGGCATCTTCATTTCATAGGGCCAGATCCTGCTTTGAGTTACACTGGAGTAATTGTTCTGCTAGCCTGAATTCTTGGGTATCTGAGGTCAGACTCTTCTCTGTGAGCTTCAAATTTTCAGCTGAAACTATTGATGCTGATATTTAACTAGCCAATGGAATGGTACAGTGGGAACCTGTTCAGTGCACAGCCTTGTTGCTTAACAGATGCATCCTAACCAGGTGATTTTTTATTGTGTTTTAGGTGCAGTTCAGTGCCACTACTCATTTTGTAAGGGTTCTGCTGTGTTCTTGTGTGCCTGAGAGTGTGTGCATGTACATATATTTTGCTTGATTTCATGAGAATCTTAATCTGAACAGGTTTATCGAGTGAGTTCCACTGGAAGGGGTTTGCTCTTGTATCTGTGTTGTGGCTAAATAAAGGAGAAAGAACAAAGTATTTTAAATTACACGCTTGTCTGATATGTATCAGTGGAGAATTTTATGCCTGTGGGTGTCACAAGAGATGTCAAACAATTGCTACTCAGTCCTGCTGTGGGCATTTGTATTTACTCTTTTCTCAGGTATTATGGCATATGTAGCTATGCTAGCTGAGCACATGAAGAACCACAGTGCCTTGGAGTAACAGTCAAGGGAAGGAAAATGTAGGATTTCTTTTGCACATCACTTTTATGTGCCTGGCAGTGTGTAGGCAGGTAGTGAAGATACCAGGGTTTCTGCTAAAGTGGAGGTTAAAGCTACACTGCACTTGAATATTCTTAGTTATTTGTATTAAAAAGTGATCATCTTTACAAATATGAAGTCCTTTTCTGTCTAACTCACAAAATTGTTGTCTGTCCTATAGGTCTGGGATGAAGTTTTGTATGTTACAGTGAGGTTCAGATCCCATTCAGTCCATTAGTGCAGAATCTACCCCAGGTCTCCAACTGATCCTCTATTTGTTACTGACTGGTACCACCAGTGTCTAACACCTTTGCTTGAAATAAAAACCTGTCAGGGTTACAGGTAGATAGGTTTTCTTCCAATCCCTCTACCTGCAGAATGTCTGGAAGTACTTCACCTCTTCCCTGCACATTTGAATTTATAGTACACTTGTTTTGGTAAATGGCACATCCTTGTCTGGATCTTTCTGCCAGAATAGCAGAAAGAACTCGGCCCTGTGGGAGACGAGAGCTTTGTTTAAAGAGGGGCTCTCAGGCCAATTAAGGAGTGGCATTGATGAGAGACTTTCTCGGAAGAAGGATTGCTGTGAGGCTGGAAAGAGCGGGAGAGCATTCAAGTGCATAACCTTGTTTTACCTTCCTTCTGAGGCTGTAGGAGACCACTGCTAGAAATGAAATGCGAAACACTGTGGGAGCTAGAGATACATAGGTGTTATTAAGAAGAGATTATAGAGCATAGTATTTCATGTAGAAACCTGAAATAAGAGGCTGTAAAATTCCAAATCCAGCTTCCTTTCACAGTGTGTATTGTCTCCTGTTTAATTATGCTCTGCCCTGTCCCTAACAGGTTTTTATAGCAAATTAACAACTCCTACCTAGAAGATTGCTATAGTGCATGCAACTATTCTTTAGATCTTTTAATAAATGGCAATGCTTCTCAGCCTTTTAATGGTTATTTCATTGACATTCAAATGACTTTGCCTTCCTCTAAATAGCTGGCTCTTTTGTGTAGAAAGACCCCTATAATCATTTTTGTCCCACTGTCCTACCCTTGAATGGACTTCAGAAGCAGAGTGCAATAAAAGTTTCACTGCTGGTGTTTGTCTCTATATCCACTGTCTTCTCTTTCTATTACCAATGACCACGGTATTAATGAAAAGTACTAATTTTATTCAACTTTCACAGTAATTCTATATTAATTTTTAGGGGTTCAAAAATCTACTGATTGTTATCGTAGAAAGATATGAATGAATTATAGGAACTCACAAAAACTAGTAATTCAAATGGGAAAAGCATGGCCCAGAAGCTAAAACACCAGAGTTGTAAGTCCAGGGCTGCTGCTAACTTTGTAAATCTGTCTTGGCAATCACTTAATGTATATCTGTTTTGCCAGCAGTGAAACAGGTATGGCAGTACTTGGTCTCCTTTCCTCGAGAGGCAGTGGTAGTTGGAAATTTTCTATATGAGTGATAAATGCTGTTATTTCTCAAAAACTACAGTTCTGAGACATACTGCTATTTTTCTTTCCTGTGGGATGCTAGGTTTCTAAAGACAAACTGAGAAAGGCAAAATAAGCTTGCTTCTCTAGGCAGTAGATATCTCCGGAGTCCAAAACATTTACTTGTTTACCCTATTGCAAAAGAGCAATTCAGGAGCACAAGCTTAACCAGAGGGATGCTAGAAAAGAAAGGAAATGCATATATGTCTTGATCCCATGACCCCCCAACCACCATCAATTCCTTTGGATGAAAAGTGTCCATCTGGAAATCCTCAGGCTAAAGCTTTGGGTAGGATGTAAGATGATGTGGTACTTCATATAAGCTAATATTATCTTCCTTTATTAAGGAAGCTGGATTTGAGCACAGAACAAATTTAAAAGGCTGGTAAATGCTGCACAAAACCAGATACAAACCTCTGGAAATCCATTCTGTGATTTGGCATAAAGGAATAGCTGATGGAAGTGACATTTTTTAGCTTTTGGAAAGAAGCTGTCAGTAGTTCTTAAGACACTTTCTGTTCAGCGCCCCAGTCTTAACACTAGTAGCATGACAGAGTTTATTAGGATCATGCTGAAAACCCCATGAATCCTGCCTATTGCTCTCTTCACTCACACATCAGCATGTGAGTCCCCAGGTGACAGGAGCCTTCCTAGACTATTGCATAGTGGTGGGAAGTCTGCCAGGTTTTTTTTTTCCAAGCAATTCAAATAAGCCCAAGTGAACACAGATAATCTGAAATCCTTCTTCCTGTTTTATATTGTGTGCATACTCTCAAATGTTTATTGCCAGAAAATCTCAGTTTGGATTGCAACACACTCTAAATGGAACTGGAATTCTCTAGTGAATAATGTAGAGGTCATGGGCTTTGTGCTGGAAGGCAACAAAAATTATGCACAAAGCCCTTTTCTGAGGCCTTACATGAAAGGATGCAGAGATGGATTGTGGTATTTGTGACTCAGTACACTAAGGCACGAATATGTTCATGTGTTAACCAGCCTACCTGACCTCGTAGGATCTGTGTGTGCTTTGCCTGTAACTGGATGACTCTCTCTCCACTTGCCCAACTTATAAATAAAAATTAGAACAGTCCCTTTCTTCTGGAGCCAGAAGATGTGGGCATTGACTCATGCTTGCAATATAGTAGCGTGTCTGCAGTCATAAATGTCGAAATGGCAATGCCTAGTAAGATACAGATACTTGAAGGTGTCTTTTGGGACTCTGAAGTGTTCATTTGGTGAAGGCTTTTATTAAGGAAGTGCTTGGGTATTTTATATTGTTCTCTCTTATTCCACCTAGTCCGGTGAAATTTTTTGTCTAGCAAATTCTACTGATTATTCATGCAGCTTGAAGGAGTGGACCAAACTGCCTTGCTCTGACCTGTGCTGTGTGCAGTCTGCCCAAGCCTTCCCAGCAAAGTTCATAGACAGAGGTTCTCTTCCAGCTGATTTTTATTTTTTTCCTTAATAAATCATGTAACACAGCTGTATAATGCAGGAGAGGCTTATCTAAGTGCTCAGGACAGCTGAGCAGGGGGGGCATTCTGCCCTGCCTATAGACCCCCTAACTGCATTACATTTGGACCTTTTCAGAATCTTTTACCAGGCTGCTCATTTCAGGTGAAGCCTCTTGGCAAGGAAGGGGGGGAATAGCCGGAACCAGTTCTGCACACCTCCTGCTCGTTGGGCAGCCTCAGTACAAGGAGGACTTTGCAGACCATGCTTTTCTCTCTGCACTGAAGAGACTTCTTGGAGTTTTCCAGGTGGCTTCTCCAAGGTAAGCTGTAAAATCTAGGCACAAACATTAGTAACAGGTTAAACGGGTATGTACATTTCTCTGTTTTACTCTGCTTTCACAGAAGAAAGGATGTTGGGAGTAGGAAAGCTGGTGAAGCAGCTCTGAGAGAGAATGGCAGGAGAAGGAAGGAAGGCTGATCTGTAGGATCAGAGGAAAATTGAGGCTGTGAACAGATGCATGAAGAGATGCATTGTTTGCATTGCCTGTGGCAAAGATATGGAAGTACCTGACATCCGATGAAAAAATAAGCTGCATGCCAGTAGGTAGAGGATTTAGAGAGGGCAAGATAGTACTCAGTATTCATAATTTTTCTCAGTATGAGCAACTGACAAAGAGTGAGGCACATTATTTAAAACCAATAAGGTGCTGAAACAATGCATGTGCATGTCTTCATCGAATTTGATGGGTCATCCCACTGGCTAGGGAGAAACCGGGGCTAGATGGACTATCAGTGACTGTAAGAATGCATTATAGCGTGGTTTACTGACTGAATTTGTACAATCTGGTCAAGGAGGAATAATAATAAAACAATAAGGAGGAAGGAATCAAAGCATGAGAGAGGGCTTGATCCAAGTTGACAGAGAATTTGAGACGTCAGAATAGCTGATAAGAGCACCTAATGACTGGCAGCCTCTTCCACAAACCCCTCAGCCTTCATCAGTGGTTACCACCTAGCTGCTAGTGCAGCCACTTAGCTCCTGGGTTTTGGTATGGTGTTTCTCACCATGGATTAGCCATCTAAGTAGGTATGAGGTCTCCTTCACCATTACTTGAGTAAGGCAGGTGCTTGTTCTGCCCAGTAGTGGAAAATGAGTGAAGGTGAGTATGGAGCCTCCTTCTGAGTCAAGGGATATCGGGTAGAGAGAGCACAGAATTTCTTTCATATTATATATCTGCTGTAGATAGTGGTGGTAATGACTGGGTAATCTTCTCATTGTCATCAAGCCTGCCTTTAAAAGCAGAGGCCATTTCAGAGGCTGGATTTCAATAGCAAAAGATGAAATGAGAAGAATGGTCATTTGTTGCTGTTCAGCGATGGTTATGTGAAAGTTTGTGGGATTGGATAGCGGTTAAAAATGCAGCAAAGGGAACTGAAGTGTGTGCTGTAGGAACTCTTTTACATGCTGCACAGCAGGTATATCTGTTTTTTACTTCATCAGGAAAACATTGATGTGATTGAACAATGTTCCCTGTATAATGTAGATGCCTAACTGTCTGTAGATTGCCCCTTTGAATTTCTCTGGGATTCATTGTGTCTTCTGTTAGGAGGAAATTATCAACAACAAGAGGAAATCCTGTACTAGTACTGAATAGTCCTTATTTTAAAGGTACTTCCCTTCTTGTGGGAATTGTATATAATCAGAACAACACTCCATAAAACAGATGAATTATTTTAGAAGGAGACAGGTCAGCCTTTTATTTAAAAGGTCTGACGTTATTGTACATAAGAAAATCAATTGTTAGAGTGGATGACATTCTTCCACTAGCTGCCTGTGCTTCCCAAAGGTGGGGCAAAGTTTAAGGCATTGGTAACAGGAAGCCTGGGCTCCTTAGAGACTTTCATGTTTTCTGGAGCCCGCAATGACAGAATGACTCCTTTTCTTCCCCAAAATAGCAGCAGGAATAAGAATGATTAAACTTTACCCTGTTAAGGATTGGAATAGGTAAAGATGCGAATGGTGCAAATACCTGTGGGCCAACACCAAATATCCACTAAGTTGGTGTGGGCAGGGGAAGGTGCATTAGTCAGCATTGTGCTGTAAATGCTGTGCAAGCAGGAAAAGAAGCTCTTTTGAAGACAAACCTTTCCAATAGGTTTCCAAAATCTGACTCTCCATACTTCAGTTCAGATTACAACACAGACCTTTCCCACCACATAAACCAGTATGGGCTGAGCAAGGGGCAGGTGCAGTTCCCACATGAAGCCAGGGGCTGAACTACCACGTGGCTACAAATACGTCCTGGGATTTGGGGCACCAAATCAACCAAGCACACTGAGAGGTGTGACTGCAGATGTGAAGCTAAATGGCTGTCATTCCCTCACCTGCTAAATCCATGTTTCAAAGGAGGCAGTTGAAATCCCATGTACTCTCCTCAACCAGCCATGAAGCTGTTAGAGCCCTGAATGAGTAAGATACTCCATGAAAGAAACTAAAGCAAAATATGTTGTGGGGCTCTAGAAGTCTTTGGGTTGTTGCTGGCTTTGACAAAGTTTGTCTAATTTTTCTCTCCTCCCTGGGAGGTAAGAAGGCTTCCTGCTTCTTCATGGTGCTGACAGAGGTTTGCAGGACCCTTTACACAGCCCCCTCAGACCCGACCTCATCCTGCCAGGAAACAGACTGAAGGCTTATTTTCTGCCCCTGCAGCACAGCAACATCCCAGTCTGAAAGCACAGCCTCAATGGCAGGGCTGGCTGAGAGCCACAGCGGCCCAAGACTGGGAATTCCCATGGTCTGCCCCCAGGGACAAAGCTGAAGGACTGACACGTCAGGTTTCCGGGTAGAAAAATCGCTGTGCTTTTTTTTTTTTTTTAAACTGCATCAATATCCTCATAATGTGCTAGCCAGACAGTCTGACTTTATGCATTTTTTAAATAAAGAGGGAGCAATAATGAAATTATTCTTTAGCTTTCATTTTGGCTGTATACTTTTTAATGGCAAAAAAAGGTTCAAAATCCCCATCTTATTGCCAGGTCTTCTCCTAGGAAGTGCAGCCTTCTCTCCATACTATTTTCACTGCCTTTCATGAGATAGATACTCAGTCTGTACCAAACAGTTGCTGAGAAAGCTGTGATTCAAGCTTTATATAATGCAATACTTTTTATACCAGAGTCTATTGGGAAACAGCCTGTTCGACTCAGCTATCTGCATTGCATTAACTTTTATAACCTAAAACTCCCATCAGAAAGGAGATTGTTATGAGATTGCATTTGACACATCCCCACAAATGTTCCCTTAACAACTATGTCTGACTGACTGAAAAAGGCTAGAGAAGACTTTGCCAGGGGCTAGCGCCACCTCAGATTTAATTTTTGGCGACAGTGTCTGCTCCTCACTCATTTGCACTGTTGCAACGCTGCTGTTAATCCTGTGGGACAGGGGAGATGATGAAGATAATTCTGTACACCGAACTTGTACG
Source organism: Corvus kubaryi (assembly GCF_017639235.1). Lineage (NCBI taxonomy): Eukaryota > Metazoa > Chordata > Aves > Passeriformes > Corvidae > Corvus > Corvus kubaryi. The sequence goes on along the minus strand of NW_024581127.1, from coordinate 7,302,011 downwards.
CAGCACCTGGCCTGACTTTGCTCCCAGATTGCCGAAGTTGCAGAATGAAGCGTAGTCCAGGGGAGTGGGTAAGGCATTGGGGAAAAGTGGAGATTTATGTTGAAGCCTGATTCTGAGGAGGAGGTTTTTATTAATAAGATCCCCATCCCTATCCCCAGGGATTTTCAGTCTCAACAGTACTCCATCTGCCTATCCCCAAAGTTAGGTGATATTTGCAGTGTACTGTGGAGGTGTAGTACTATATCCTGGGTAAGAAGTTGGGACTCAAAGCTGAAAATCAAATAGTTGAGCTGCTTGGCAGAGGTGTTTCGAACTGGATTGAGTTTTTTCTTCAGGACTTCTGCAGCAGTTCTGGATTCAAAGCTGCTCTTGATTTTCTGGAAGCCCCAGAGGGTCAATAGTTCTTCACATCAGCCTGAGTTACTTCCCATGTCAGAGTTTCAGCACAGTGAACATTTAGGAAGCCTTTTTCTAGTCTCTTACAGCACTTGAGAAAATGGAAGCAAAAAAAAAAAAAAAAAAAAGAATCCAGTTCCCACTTTACCCATAACTCTAGGACTGTATTTTCCACTCCAAAGTCTCCTAACACATTCAGCTATTTCAGCAACAACCCAACCCCTTCACTACACCCTGAAGAAAGGAAATCCAGCCAATGTTTGGAATGAAACAGGTTTTGCAGGCAAAATTAATACTTCCCTTAGATGTGTTTTTGTTGTGTTTGACTTCAAACCTCAACACGGTATTTCTAACACAGTCTTTTGTGTGTAATGTACTAGGTCTTAAATAAATTATTTGAAGTCATGGCTTCACTTATGATGTCTCAAATCCTCATGTGTATGGTTTATCAGTAGGGTTGAAGGATTTGCTACTCAGACGCCTTCAACAGGGAGTGATAAGAGGTGACACATACAGGTTATCTTTATCTGGACCAGATCTAGATAGGAGTGGGTTTAAGGGGAGAAAAAGATCCACTTGAGGGCTCTGTGTGATCATAGAGCATGCATAGCTGAAGACTCTGTTGGCATGGCACAGATTGCCATTGTGGCACTGGATCATGGTAGGGACATGGCGTGGTGCAAGCTGGGATCCCAGTGGAAGATCTGCAGTAATAAAAATGTCTAGGATGTGAAAACTGGCATTTAGAGTGCAGCTTTGGGAGGAGTTAAAGGCATGAAAGGAAACTTGTTGGGACTGTGGGAAGAGGTGGGGGTTGAGAAAAGGGTTTCATGTGTGGAAGGAGAGGACAGTCTCCTCAATCCTCCTCAGTTGCCAGAAATGTCATGGCAGTTTCCAGCCCTGTGTGACGTATCAGTTGCTTGGACACGAGATAGGATCGCCATCAGATAACGCTGAACCTTTATTCTGACTGAAGTTGCCTCTGTTCATTAAATGAATGCAATTACCTGGATGAGAAGCTGACAATAAAACATCACTCCTTTTGCCTACACATGGCTCAGTTGCTTAAAATGGCCAATCTCTAACTTGGAGTGATGGCAGGGATGTATTCAAGGAAAGAACAAGGAGCCCTTATAACCATTGGGCAAGTGGTCTTCACATGATGATGTCAGGGAAAAAAAAATGGCAATTAGAACTTGTTAGGACTTGTTTTGCAATCCTTTGTAAGGAGAGAAAGGCTAAATCTCCTTAGAGCGGGTAGGAAAACTCTTTTCTGGAGAACATATGAAAATAGGTCACTTGTGTCTTTTCTTAGGGATTGTACAGAAAACACAGATTAGTGTCTCTGGAACAATTTTGGCTTATCCTCTGGCTTTCAGAAGAGGAGGAGGGCTGTGAGGCAGCAGAGTGATTGCTGTATTCAGTGGCATGGCCCATGGGCGGTGGCGTTTGGGGCGGGGGTGTCGCCTGCACAATAGCGATGGGGCTGTTCGGGAAACGCTTTCATACAATTTTATGAGAGAGAGAAAATAGATGCCTGTAGAAATAACTTTTACAACTCTGTTGATTTAAAAGAGAATGAGAGTGCAATGAGGGTGCTTTTGTCCCAGCAAAGAACTTTATAGTATGTATTGTGTCCTGATGTCTCTGGCTTTCTACAGGTTGGGGTGCAATGGGCTGATTCTCCTGGGTTTTCCTTCTTCTCCCTCTGAGGCCAGCAACTGTGTCAGGGCTCAGCTGTAACATTTATGGCGTAAGGGAAAGAAGATTTCTTTAAAAAACCAAAACAAACCAAAAAAACTTTGCAGAGACTTGGTACTCTTGGTAATAATTACAAGTTTCACCCTGCTGTCTTCAGGGGGATGAGATCGCAGTTGCAGTCCGAGATTGCTGTTTCTTCCTGGAACATGTGGGATAAAGTCTGACGTGGTCAAAATGGACAAATAATGAATTCAGTGCCACTGAACACTGAGATATCCCTTACAGTAAATAATCTAGTGTCAGAAAATATCTTTCTGTTCTGGAGCTGTACTGGTACCTCTACGGAGCAAAAGCATTGCACTACTGCAAATGCCTATTCCAGATGACAGGTTGTGGTTAAGCCCTGGTGAAATAGTCACTATTCATAAGTTTGAATTAAGTGTTATTAAAAAATGAGAAAATAGTGAAATGCGTTGGGCACACTGAACTGTCAGAGTCCTGCAGGCTCACAGACAAGCACACCTAAAAAATAACAGCAGTTTCAGGCAACACTGCAAATCCTCCCTCCTGGCCCCTGAACTTCCTCCTTTACTCTTGGAGATAACCCAGCCTGCACATCACATGCAAAGGATGACACAGTGTGACAACACGCATGCCTGTATGGTGTCCAGATGAGCAGGGAAGGACCTGTGTTAGCAGTTTTTCTCCTAACAGATGGTTTTTTCTGGACAAATTGTTGAAGAAGTGAGATAAGGTTCAAACCATGTACACTGCTAGTCCCAAAACCGAACCAGGTCACTTTGACTTTTAAGAGGCAGTGATGCCTTGACAAGAGAGGAAACCTGATGGCAAAGCACAGTGGTGCTGGCCAGAGGGTTTGCATCTGTGATGCCTCTCATATCACTAAGACGCCAGAAAGAAACCCCAGGCTTCTGGGAGGGAATGTTTGCCATCTGCTTCCCTCTGTTGACTGAGTTATTGAAGTACACTAAACTTGGGTACACTGAAGGCAAACTTCACAGACAATAAAGTGGGGTGGAAAGGCAGACAATAGGCCGGATTCCTGGCATTCATGAGCTGCTGGAACTTTGCTCACAATACTGCAACGGCTCAGGATTGGCCCACGCTGCTCTTAGTTTAAGCAGCCTGTTTTATATAAAACCATGCTCTCAAAATGAAAAGACATTCTTTATGTGTACACACTTTCAAAGGTGCATCGTCCTCCTCATGTCTAAATAATAACACCCCCAACCTAAACTTTTGTTGTTTGACAGATCAAGTTGTCTTTCTTGTTTGACAGCTCAAGCTGTCAGTCATTGCTGGCACTTGGCCTACAGTCAGGGAGGAAAATGAAGCAGTTCTCTTGTTCTAATGCTGTTTTTAAAACAACAGCTTTGTATTAGTCACCACAGCTACCAAATGCGGGCAGCGGTTCAGGAGAGCTTTCCAAGAGTATTACTTTCTGCTACTGAAATGTTGGTAAACTCACATTGGCTGTAAGACACAGTTCCCAGTCCTTCATTGGGTGCTATGGAAATGTAGTGTGCATTATAGAGAGATACTTTTATTAAACCCTAACAGCTCATTTGCACCAGAGTCAAACTGCATAGTATCTATCATCCTGTCCTGCTGTGCCTTGACCACAGAGTATACATTTCCCTCATCTGGGAAGGGAGAAATGGCAGCAGTGACTCATGGGTGACACTTACGTCATTTGACATGAATACCATTTCCACTGGAGACTTGCAAGACCCTGGCTTTCAGTTTCTTTTGTTTTCTGACTACTTCTCTGGCATCCTCCTACGTGACATTGTGTTTGACAATGCTAAGAAGGGATGCTCAGTTGGTATAAGACTCACACAATTTATTTTCTGCTGACAGAAGCATGCTATTCAAAGGGGCTTCAGCTCTCCATAAAGCACCCCCGAATTTGAACAGATTTATGTTTGCACTGTTTGCCTGAGATGCAGTGCACAACAGCATATCTGTGTTCAGAAACAAACTTTACCTGTGGCAAAGACACCTTCAAGGGCTTGACACAATCCTCCTCCGGGTGTACAGGTAACTTTGAGGGCTCCCCTGAGCCGGTTGGAAGAACACTCTAAGCTCTGCATTATCCCCTGAGAAGTAAGCTGAAGTGACAAATCACCTGCTGGACACTTTTTCTCAGCTCACCCTGTGCTGAGAGGCTGCTGCCTGGGACAGAGCTTAGAAATACTGTGGACCTCTTTTAAGAGATTAAATCACTGAAAGCTTTTTGGCAACAAGATGTGATCATCTGCCCATCTGCAGAATGTATTGGCTGGCCACCACCTGGTAGTTGTCAAAAATAGCCATGGGATCTCCTGAATGTGCCAAGGAATGCTGCTACTCTTTCTTGGTGGCCTGTGATCAGAGGCACGAGCTGATGCTTTGCTTGGCTCTGCCCAGCAGATAGATGTTTCAGGACTCTGGTTTTAGCTGTCGTCACCAGGCATCATTTGTTGTTGTCTTTATTTCAGGCCTGCTCTGGTACATAACAGCTATGAGTGGATTTGCTCAAAGGTCAGCCATCTTTCAACACTAGGATGAACCAGATTCTTTCCTCATTTAGCTCCTACACTGTGCTTTGCTCACTTGGAGTATTCTGCCAGAATCTTAAATAATCCTAAATTATGTGGGATCACTGCTGAGCTCTCCTACTCCTAGCAGCTTGTTGTGGTTCCCTTAAATGTTCTGGCTGATGGAACATTGGGAGCATGTAGAGTTAAATCAAGTGAGCATAAATGTTCTATGATTTACATCTTTCTCCAAAAGGGCTGATAAAGAAACTCCTCTTTGGGGTGGGTGAAAATAGATAGAAGTAATCTCTGCAATTATCTTCACAGATGCCTAACTACAACGTATACAACTTGTCCTTGACTTCATGTTTAGCATTTGACATGAAGGGAGAATTACATAGGATGCACAGGGCTGTGGCCTGCCTTGCTGCTGTGAAGATAGGTTGGTTTGTGTCTGGGAGTTATGGTAAAGCAAGCAAACTTCTCCATGCAGTTTTTTTTCGCTGCCAACATGAGCCCAGTGTTGCCTGCATCCATCACACGAGGGCTTTCTCTTAACACATGCCACTGCTTAGGTACTTGGAAAGTACCTAAGCAGTGGCATGTGTTAGAGTCTGCTGCTGTTTTTATGCCTTGAACCAACCCTTCTATTCTGATAGCTTCATTAACAGCACAACAAGGATTGATAAACTCATAAAAGCTCTTCCTAGCAAACAGGAAGGTAGGAGGAAGGTAGCTCACCCAGAAAGTTCATCCATGTGAGAGAATGGAGAGATGTAGTTCCTGAGCTGAGTCACTCATGAAGTCACAGGTATTTAACCAGATCAGGTGTTGGTTTTTTTTCTGTTTTGTTTTGTGTTTTTTTTTTTTTTGGTGTTTTTTTTTGTTGTTGGCAGCCAAGGACGGTATTTCATTTACTGACACTGCTTTTTTCTTTCTCTTTGCAGTCAGATACAGGTACTGCTTGGATACATGTGATGAATGAAAGAGTGATTGCCACAGTTCCACATCAACAACAATGTACTTCCCGTTTTAGGCACAGTTATGCTGTGGTATCTAGATAAAAAGAGGATATCGTCTGAAGGGTCATGGTATGCGTATTTTTTTATTCACTCAAGTGACTCTAAATCCTTCCTTTTTGCAATGACTCACCTTTTCAACTATGGGATTTTGAGTGACCTTTTCAGTGCCTGATTCAACATTAACTGACACCCTGGAACAAATTTCTGTTTGTATTAGTGAATATTCACATCAGCCATGCAAAAATCAAATGAACAACCACATCTCTTAAGTGGTATTTTTTTTTTACTATGAAGTTTACAGTTAATTTTAAACTTTGTGGTTTTTAAAGTGGGATCAAAATGCAAAAGTGCAACTTCATAACCAAAAAGATTTTACTTTGAGGATGTATTTATTGTGGCTGTTACATCACCATCCATTTTACTTTAGAATAATAAAAACTGAGATATCTTTTCACCACCACAAATCCATTCAATATTCTCTTAGGTATGAAAACACGAATGATCAAAACCGATTAAATGCTAATGTAAACAAAAAAATTTGCAGCACTTACTAGTGGTGTCCAGTTAAAGAATTCTATGTATGTTCAGAATGCCACATATATGTTCAGAATTTAAGCATAGTATAGCATAGAATAAAATAGAACGGACAATTTCAGCTGGGAGGGACCTATAGTGATCATCTAATCCTGATCACTCAGGGCTGACCAAAAGCTAAGGCATATTTTTTTAAGGGCATTGTCCAAATGCCTCTTATATGCTGAAAGGTCAGAGCATTGACCACCTCCCTATGAAATCTGTTCCAATGGCTGACCACCCTCTTGGTAAAGAAATGCTACCCAATGCCCAGTCAAAGCTACCTCTGTTATCCATTCTCTTTTAAGAATCCATAGAAGTGGTTCTGGTTTAAGTAAATTAAGTAAATCGGATTGTGATTAATGGGAAAGAAAGGGAAAGAAACTTATCCACAAGTAATTTTGCAGATCCACATCTGGTTTTGAGAGGCAAAGTTAATTCTTCACAAAGTAGAACACTTCTTCAGTTTGACAAGTACTGGATTCTGTGCAATTCCTTGTGTGTGACTTAAACAGGTTTCCATAGGTCACTGTTTCAAGAAGTGCACATGAATTGATGAGGTCCAAACACCAAAAATGATGTGTTACCTTGTGTTTGTTACTTTATTCCCTCTTTCAAATCCCAAAGAATGACCTGCATTTGCCATGAAACACTTCTACTGGCATTTGGGTTATCTTATGTCATGATGGACAAAATACATATCATGGGGTAAGCTAAAACATATTTTAGAAACTCTTTGCCTTCTCTTTTATGTTTATTTCTCTACCGTGGCCTCTGAGACCTCTTTTGCCAGAAAATATTAAGCAGTTTGTAGCAAGGGGGGAATGTCCATCCTGAAATATTCATTAGCACTCAAGAAGTTCATGGATTCCCATTCTCTCATTCTCATATGATTGCTGTGCCAAATGAAACCCAGTGCCATACACAGGCTTACTCAGAGGATGAGTAGCTTCTAAGGGTACTCAGGGCAGTTGTCTGGGCACTTGGGTCATGAGAGAAGCCCACTTAACTAAGGTAGGTAGCATGTGAGTCATCTGCGAGTGAGAAGGCAAAATAAGAGAAGCTTTAATTTCTGCTTTGAGTTGCCTTGGATTTAATAACATTTATAGGAACATTATATGTGCTTCCAGCAACTTTCCACAGGCCGTTTAAAATCTGTTACTGGTGGTTCAGTATTTGCAGCTGCCTGAATGCAGGACATTTTCACCAGCACCATGTACCTATCTGGCTGGCTTTTGATAAGAATGTGAAAATAATTTATGATTCCATATGGAGTTGTTGATGTGTTTTAGATTGCATTATTTTAGGGACATATCATAGCCAACACCTATGAAGAGATGTAGATAATTTTCCACTACCAAGCTGACTGGTACCCTTCCTATTGAAAGTGCCATATTTGTAATGCCAAAGTGGATTCCTCATATTTAAATGTAATAAAATATCTGCAGTTACTGACAGGGTTACCTCTGTTGATGTGAGCAGCTACCTCATGCAGTGCCATAACTACCATGAATATTTGTATTTTCACCCACATACCCACCTGATTTTGTCTTCTTAAAGCCTCTTGCTTTATTTATGACCATCTCTAGGCTTTTTCTCAGAAATAGCCATCAGAATGGTAACATTCATGAGTCTTACCTAGTTCTGAGAAAACTGTGAAGTTGTTGTGACACTTCTCTAGGCATTTTAATATCTCAAATGTATAGTCTTTCTTTAAGACCAGTTGCTGAATAAAACTGCAACTCTATCTACTTGCAGCTGTATTTTCAGCCAGTTCTTGTCTGGCCAAGTGTAATGGAGATAATTTTGTATTTAATTTCTATTTGTTTTCTTTTAAGACCACCGTGAACATAGTGGTCACTTGGAGAATAATACTGTCTTCACAGTGATGCAAAGATGCAAAGTCATATTTTAAACCTTTTTCTTAGTGAGATAATATGCATTGTGCAAAAGCTTTTCTGTGGTTTCAGTCAACTATATCTTCTACTACAAGGCTAGCAAGAAGAAAATAAATCATTGTTAACACCAAAATAATGAATAAATCACTGAGCAGAATAAGGAGAAAGATCATTTTTTCCTATGTTACACAAACCAAGAAAGATTAAGTTTATGGGTATAGCCATGCCAGGATTCAATATCGAAGTAATTGTGTTTGATTTCCACTGCAGGGAGAGAAAGTGCAATACTCCTTTCTGCAGAAATCAAGATGCTGCTTAGAAAACCATGCGTTTCTGTTTCAATCATTCATTTTTGCTTACAACCCAGACCTGCACATCATCCTAGGCTGGACACAGGACTTTGGAGCTCCAAAATGCAGGCAGAGTTCTTCAGGAAGCTGGAATACTTGGCTGAGTTCTTGCTTTTGTCCTGCCTGTAAGTCTATTGGAAAATATTCTGAAATGTGATGGGAAAAAAAGGAGATATACAGGCTAACACCTATGTGTTCCACTCCCCTGGGAAGAAATTATCTTCAGTTTAGAAACCTCTTTCCTTTCTTTGCCTGGAGAACCCACAGAAGACTGCAGCTAAAATGGTATCTGACTGCATAGTGGTCCCCCTGTGCTACAGTACAGGAGGAAGGAGCAATTCCCTTTCAGTGCAGGGAATTTTTCTCCTCTAAACTCAGAAAGATCTAATTTCTCTCAGAAAGGAGAAAAATGGGGAGATGAAAAAGCAGTCCCTATTTTTTATAGGGCCAAATATAAAGAGGGGATTTTTTTTTCCCCCAGTATTAAAACATAGAAAATATTCAAGTTTTCCATAAAATCTGTGACAGGGCTCCATGCTTGCAGCAGTAAGCAGTAGCACCTCTGGGTAAGCTGTGCTGGCAGTGAGCTGGAGCCTGTGTAGCTGTGCTTCAGCAGCCAAGTGCTTGCTCCCAGCGTGCTGGGGCTCCCAGCTTGGCTGGGGAAGATACTGTTTGCAAGCTGGCTGAGCTCAGCCGGCTCTGAGCCCGGGCCAGGAGCGTAGGGCTGTTTGAATACACCCTCGCACATGTGCTGCAAGGTGCCTGCGGCAACGCAAAGGACTCGGTGCAGCCAGGACCTCTTGCTGCATCTGGGAGCATCAAACATGGGACGGCACGGAGGCCAATCGGTGCGAGCAGCCCGTGCCCAGGAAATGATCCCAGCTCCCGACAGCAGGCTGCCTGGTGGGAATGTGGGACTCCCCAGCCCTGCCTGGGATCTGCCAGGCACAACAGCAGCTAGCGCTGGCCAAAAGAGAGCCTGTCAATACTGTAAACTCTGCATGTTCCAGAAGATGTCCAGTTTTGCCTTCAGCTTTGATGTGGAGAAAGTATACACCTTGGATAAGCATAAAAAGAATGGGAAATAATGTGGAAGAATCGCTCTAATTTCAACGTTGGAAATTCCAGCTTGGTTTGCCGATGAGCTGTATCAAAGCTGTGGAGGCGCCCTCTCTAGAGAGCAGAAATACCTGCGTGCCTTCAAAAACATCAGGAATCCTTTCACAGGAAACAATTAATGTTTTAAAAGCTAGTCCAAGCACCTGATTATTGTGTAAAACATGAGGGTAAAAATGCACTGAGAAATGCAGAAGTAGCATCATTTCTACAGTTTGCTCCAATATGAAGCCAACAGGTGGCCGAAGGAGAAGCAGATAATGCCCAGTGCTGATGACCTGCTGTGAGCTGGGGAGCACAGGGCTGTCAGAGACTGAAAATAGTTCATGCCTCAAACATTGATATAAAGTTTTGCTCATTATAAGGAAGCTACAACCGAAGAAGCATCCCTGAAGAGCGGGACTTTGAACTGGAAGTCAAACTGCTGGTTAGATAAAGGAAAATGCATTGATCAGTCATCTCAGGCTGAGGGAAAGGTATGCATCCACAAAAGGCCAAAGCCACCAGCTGCAGCTATCCCCGGCTGAGTTTGGGGTGGGGGGAGAGCACAGCTCACAGAAGCCAGGTTTACACAGACTGCCCCCAACCGAGGGGGGAGGAGGAGGTTTTGGCTGCATGGTGCAACCTCTGGTGAGAGGCAACAAACACCCATCCTCTGTTACACAAACTGGCCCAGCTGCGGAACCCCCAGCCCCACAGGGCACATCCATGGGACTTTCCCGTGAGAGGCTTGGCCCACAGGGCTGCACGTGGTGCAACAGACCCAGAGTCTGCTGTGAGAGACTGACCCCACCCCAGGGGGACATGGCCGGACATGCCCACCCAGCCTGAGCACGTACACCCATGGGATTCTATGCTTTTTCAGGGGACCTACACCACCAGGAGGAGCTGCTGAAGAGCATCGTCGAGGCACCAGTGGGACCCATGGAGCGGTGATATTCTTTTTATTCTGTTTCTGTCACTCTTTGTCTCCCCAGCTATTTTCCATTTTCTTCTTTCTCCTTTTCTCTTTCTCTCACATTTACTATACAATAAAACCCATATTATTGTCACTGGCATATAGTCTCATTTTCACCTTAACTGCAAATTCATTGCAGAGGAATTTCCAAAGAACCTTAATAAAATTGGATCATAACAAGGGCACACACCCATGCAGTGGCGTCAGTGCTGGAAAGCATCTTGGATGGGTTCGGAGTGCAGTTCCCAGGATGCCCTTGGACCCTCCCTGCTGTCCTGGTTTTGGCTGGGATAGAGTTAATTTTCTTCCTAGTAGCTGGTACCAAGCTGTGTTTTGGATATCGGGTGAGAACAATGTTGATGATACACTGATGTTTTGCTGAGCAGTGCTTACTCTAAGTCAAGGACTTTTCAGCTTCTCACACCACACCACTTTGAGAAGGCTGGGGGGCACAAGGAGACAGGAGGGGACACAGCTGGACCAGCCGACCCCAACTGCCCAAAGGGATATTTCATACCTTACGACATCATGCTCAGTATATTAGCTTGGGAGCTGTCTGGGGCATTGGTCAGCGGGGGGTGAGCAATTGCATTGTGCAACACTTTTTTGGTATAGCCTTATTATTATTATTATTATTATTATTATTATTATTATTACTACCACCTTTCCATTTCCATTTCTGTCCTATAAAACTGTCAACTGTCAATTTTACTTTTGTCCCCCCAGTTCTCTCCCCCATCCCACTGCTGGGGGGAATGAGCCAGCAGCTGTGTTGTGTTCAGCTGCCTGCTGGATTAAACCACGACACCCGTGCATGGATCGCCTTCCCACAGCACCCCTCCTGAGATTCCAGGGATGGGGGGAACTCAGAGCAGAAGCGGCACCCCCCAGCTTCACCCTTGTTCTCCCAAAGCTTGGCTGCTGCTGCCAATTTGCTGCTGTGTCCCAGTGGCAGCCGTCAGCCTCCTCCTTCTCTGTATTTCCCAGAAGTCATCCTTCCCTAGAGCTCTGCCGCAGGCTGCGCCTGCACGGGCAGGCACCCAAGGTGATGCACCAGGCTGGGTGAGTCAGGCTCCCTCCAGCATTGGCAGGGTGTCCTAGGAGCACGGCACAAGGCAGACCGAGCTGGCCCTTCATGGGGAAATCCAAGGTCTGACAGAAACTGTTAACCTGAGCACACACTGTGCTTTGTGAGCAAGCAGCTGTGCTGCCTCCAAACTTACCCCTGGAGACAGAAGATGTGCACTTAGCCAGTGCTGCTCCCCAGTAATACCTGTGTCAGGAAAACACGCAATCTGTGCAACCAGCTCAAGGAGAGCTGTTCATATGCCACTGAACCCCACCATTTTTTCATCATTTGCAAACATATGAGTGTAAAACACAGTGCAGGAAGGGATGTTCCAGTTTCTTCTGCTGTGAGCATCACCCTTTTTCAGCCTGCTTAAAATCCATCTGAAGAGCAGTGATGTTTTCCTGCTTGCATCCAGCACTCAGGAGAGCTGTTTCAGACTTGCTAGGAGTAGGAATCAGCCTCTAAGCTCCAGACTAACAGAACAGGTAACATTAACCTGTTTATTCATGTGGCTACGTTATCCTTTGGTTTCTTTCAAATGTCTGCCCAGTGCTGTATTTTTAAGGAAATATAGCAAAACCAATGAATTTTGCCCAAGGAAAAAGTGTTATCTTTTATGTTTTATTTAAACCCAAACCCATATTTTAGGGCAAATATAGAACATCAGTCTCCACAAAGCAGGATTTCAGGATTCTGCAGAGCTTGAAAAGCTCTTCAAAATAAAATCTACCATCTGTAGCTGCCTATTAAATAAAAAGAGATTGCCATCTTCTGGTCAGAAGCAGTTGTACATGGGGATATTTGTCAACTTTTGCAACCATGTAGAAATTATTATCTAAACAACTTCTTGGAAAACAGCATCTTTTAAGAGTGAATGTTTTTAAAATTTATTTTGATAGGGTGAACCTAATTTTCAAAGTTTGTTTAAAAATCCATTGCAACTGTAAGAACTTTAAGTTGTAGCTTGGCTGTTCTCGACATCACATTTGTCTGGGCTGTATCTGGGATAATGCCTTTCATGTCTCCATCTTCAGGAATTGCCCAGGATTTTTCTTTTCTGTGACCCATTTTACCAAAGCCAAACTCTTACAGCAGGAAGACATTTTCCAGCAGCTACTTACTGCCGTCCAAAAGAAAGGGAGCGTGGCATTATACTGTAGACTTGAAGCAGGCAAATGTTTCCCTAAGTAAATCATCAATTATATTCATTTCTATGGTCTTTGAATAGAAAAAGGAATCTCCATGAATTTGCCTGGAGGAAAACTAAAAGATCAGATGGCATCAGAGCTTCAGCATAGCACTGGAATTATGAATAGCTGGAGCACAAGCATTTTACTGCACATTTACCCCCTAATCCATGGGGTAATCCAAGCATACTCTGGTTTCAGTTGCTCACAGAAGTATGGATAACACACACCCACACACACCCCCACATATATAATGTAGGCTGGATTTTAGGTTCCTCTGTCTTGTGCCCTAGTTCCAAGTATTGGTGTGGGGGTGGAGAAAGAGTTCAGTGTTTTTCAAGGGAGACAGCTTCAAGGGTGACCATGCTCTCTCCTTCGCTGGGAGATGAAAACTACTTTTCAAATATGAGATTTGTTTCATAGTTAGTTTAGCCCCCGATCTGCTGACAGTTTCTGATTTAACTTCTTTTGCCCTTCCCTGTACTTCAGACATTGCTTTTATCATGTTCTCGGTCTTTCTTCTGAGCTGGCTGCTGTGCACCATCTGTTGCTTTCTAGACATATTTGAAGGTTCAGTAATGCCGAAATTACCATAGTCAGGAGTGCTTCTGATCGTGGTGTTGCAATAATTGTAATTCTGGCTGCTCCATGTTCCACACAAAAATATCAGTCCTTTTTTTGGTCTTAGAGCTATCTGTGGTCATGCCACTCCTGTTACATTGGAGTTAAACCTGAAAATGTCCGGACCCAGGCTTCAGATTTCAAAGCCACCATCTACCTTATCCAAAACCCAGTATAAACTGCACAGCAGATGGAATGGATATTCTTCAAAGGAAATCCTTGCAATCAGTCCCTGGTGTATTCAGAGATGCTCCCCTTTTAAAGTCTGACCACTGCATGGCAGTATTGCACCAGCATCACTGCGGCACCAGCCCTGAGGCACCGGGAAAGCTGTCTAAAATTATCTCATGATCACCCTGGTAATACCCCTTCTGCTGAGTGAACGTCTCCTCTTCCCACCGCTGGAATATGCTCGGAACCGGGAATGTGCTGCAGGATAGGTGTGGGGCCTGTCTCTTCCTGTGCAATCCTCGCTTCTCTCCAATCAAAGCCTGATGGGAGGGCTTCATTTGACATGATGGGATCTGGCAACAGCTGGATAAGAAAGATGCTCCTGCTGCCCTAACATCTCTCTCCTTCTGGGACATGAGAGAGAAGCACCTCTCTTCTCTGCATAGTTTAGATGCTGGGAGTAAAACTCTCTCCTGTGCTGATCACAGAGCCCATCCCTCTGGCAGGGTTGCTGGGTGGCAGGCAGGCAGACAACTGTGTGTGTGTGTACAGTGCTGCTGTGCCATCAGTCACATGTTTGGGGATTCTGGAGTGAGGGAACAGGCAGACATTGCTATTTGGCTATAGAAGGGTTAGGATTTTCTTCCAGTCATTCAAAAAGAAAGCAACAAAAACCTCTCTGTGTGACAAGAAGCAGGATAACAAAGGGGAAAGAAAAGGCATTGTTTTCAAGTTCGAAACTGGTGGTGGATTTAAACCCCATATCCAAGCCTCCTGACTTTGGAAATACTTGGGAGGTAGTAGTGGGGTCAGTCTCTTCTCCCAGGTAACAAGTGACTGTACAAGAGGAAACAGCCTAAAGTTGTCCCAAAGAAGGCTCAGATTGGACATTAGGAAGAAATTTTTCACAGAAAGGGTGATTAGATATTGGAATGGGCTACCTAGGGCGTCACCATCCCTGGATGTGTTTAAGGAAAGATTGGACATGGACTCAGTGCCATGGGCTAGTTAACGTGGTGGTGTTTGGTCATAGGTTGGACTTGATGGCCTTTTCCTGCCTAAATGATTCTGTGAACTGTGACTCTGGGATATTAGAAAAATTTTTTTCACCAACCAGGTTGTCAAGCATTGGAACTGAAGTGGCTGAGTCACCATCCCTGGAGGTATTTAAAAGACATGTAGACGTGACACTTAGGGACATGGTTTAGTGGTGGAGTTGGCAGTGCCAGGTCAATGACGCCAGGACCCAATGATCTTGAAGGTCTCTTCCAACCTAAACGATTCTAGGATTCTATGACTTCGTTCGAGCATAAATTTTGTGGCTTTGGTAGGGCCACGAGAATTGTGGCAGGTTTGAGCCATTCCTGTTTGACTGCTCAGGCAGTTGCCTCGTGGCAGCTTTGGCACAAGTGATGAGTTAATGAGGAGAAAATTGAACCCTACACTCTCCTGGAGTGAGTTCTTGGAGCTGGGGAGGTCACAGGCCAGAAGTGCCTCTCTAGATGTGCTGCACAGCTCTGCCCTGCTTCTGAGCCATCATATAGCCCAGTGGGAGGAGGAAACATCTGTGTGGTACAATGCCAGCGCTCCAGGCTCCTTCCCATCCTGCGGGAGGTTTCAGGCAGCCTATCGAAAATGGTCTGCAGTTCAGCAGCAGCTGCTCACAGCTCATGGCATGGACTTGGGCATCTACAGTAAATCAAAGAAGAAGGCAAATTTTTTTGATCTAAAAGCCCTGAGCACTTTGCTTCCCAATGAATTAAAAAAGCCCTGTCTTACCAAAATGGTAATACTTTAAAAAGCAGGTGTTTTATACTTATTTGTTATTACTTTCCAAGGAGATGCTTTGTCTGTAGCTCCACATGAAGACACTCGTGGCAAAAATACACTTTTGGTGGCACAAGCAGGGAGAAGCTAGAAAGGCAATACTAAAGCAAAATATAAGGAAATACAAGGGAACAGGAGTAGAAGAAGGAAATAATCATGCTGCAGGTCTCCAGATATTTCTTCTTGCTATCAGAGATTAAATAGGCAGTGTACTTGCAAACGAACTTTCAAAGTGAACTGTAGACCCTCCACTACTCAAAGAGCCAAGTGAGAAGGAGCAGAGCATGGGCTGTGACCTGTGGCAGCAGCGCTCCCACTGTCTGGTTCTTCACTCTTTTCCCTGCTGAGAAAAGCCTTGGTACCTGTTGAGAAGCAGCTCCCAGGCAAAGCTCAGGTCTGTGAGAGGGTGAGCATGTGCTGGAGACCATCCCAGCAGGCACTTCATGTGTGGACACCCTTGTTGGTGGGGGAAGAGAGTTGAACCCCATGGAAGTGAGGCAGGCTGCCTCAGCAGAGATTTGTCCTTGGCTTCTTCTCTGAGCAACCATCGCCAGGAAGACAAACAGGAAACGGGCTGGAAGTACTACCAGAATTTTTTAAGTCAATGGACAGGGAAAACTTAAGTGGCTTGCCATTAGGGAATGAAATCCACAAGCCCTCAAACTAAGATCCTGGATCTTTAATTTAATCATAATAATGTACTTTTTACTGGGGCTTAAAGCAAAATACAAACTTTGCAGGCTTGGCAACACTGAAGTTCATGTTGTCCAGACTCAACGTCTGCTATCTGGCTTCTCTGCCAGGTTTACTTCTGGTAATTTCATGAGAAAGATTTAGGCAAGAAAACCCAGCTGCCATAACAAGTTGGAGTACTCATTTCATTCTGTGCTACTGAGCTCACTGCACACAGATTTGAGCTCACAGCCTTTCTCCTGGTTCAACTTTTGCTGCTTTTTGACTGCAGGCCATCTCTTGGCTCCAAAATAAAATAGTTTGCTAAAATAAAAACTGACTGTTGCAGATGTGGAGCATAAGGTCCATCTCTCTGAAACATCTCTCTGATACCACTTTCATGACTCTAAATCAGAAAACTAAGCCTAGAGATATTACTTTATCATCTGTCCAGTTCAAAATGGGGTCTGATTCAATTTTACATCTCAGCTCTTCAGCTCAGAAGCAACCCAAGTGATTTTGTTCTTCAATAAATCCTCTAAATTAGTACTTTCTACCCTAAAACCCAGTGTGTTAACACCCAGAATCCTGTTGTAGTTATTGATGTAAGTATCCAGAGCTACATTACTTACTTTTCTTTTCCCGAATTCCACTTTTTTCCCCCCAATATTGAGTCAGGACTAAGGAGTGCCTGTGCATGTGTATACAGCTAGCTCCTTTTAATAAACTCAGTGCTAGAGATCACATTTACAGGCTCAGTTTATATGGTAATCTTTAAAAACAACCAGCCTAAGCACTGGAAAATGCATAGCAGGGGTTAGTCCATCTGAGCAGAGAAATAGGCTTGGTTTATTAACAAGTCTTGTTTAAGTCCCATTTCCATGCTTTTATGACTACATTAGTTTTTCCCCTTACATGGGCACATGCCAGAGACGTAATGGAGCAAGAGAAGAAACAAGCCCTTTTTCAGTTCACAGAACCCCAATTCTTTATTAATCACAGCTTGCTCACAATGACATACAGGAAAATAGCACTAATGAAGAGTAGAATATGCAGGCAGCAACCTCCAGGGGGGTAGGGACAACTTCAAAACTGCAGCTATTTTGGGGATGATGTGTTAGGTTTGGTGATACTGTACTTGGCACAAGCACCCTGTCTAGTCATTCCTCCTGCTTCAGCCCTCTTAGTCCTAGATGTCTGTCACTAGGTAGGGTTGGCTAACACTGAAGAGTAGAGGTCATGATGAATGGAAGTCAGCAGTGTCATTAAAAAAAAGGTAACAACTGGCTCATGGGTTCCAGATGAAATATTCTGTAGCCTCTTGTACGATTACACATGTAACGTGGTAGCATCAGATAAGTATCATAGATCATGGCACCTACAGATAAAGCCACTTGATGCTATCTATTAGTTGCTCCATCAATAAATTTTCAAGTGGTGAATTAAGCTCACTTTACAATTAGCATTTGTATGGCTGTTTGGCATCATCCAGAATTTGTCATAGCTTGATGGTTACAATGTGCCTCTTAAATTTGTCTCAAACTGATCTTGCCTGATTTCATTCTGTTGCACAGCTGCTTTTGTTGCCTCTCACCTCAAAAAGCAGAAGCAACAAACACTCCACATGGTGATTCAACCTCAATTATACAGCACAGTACAGAGCCCTGCAGCATAAACTGCATTTGAAAAAACATTTTAAGAGCCTTTTGTCTTGGACAGCTGAATGTGAAGTCACGATACCTGTGATCTAGTCACTGTTTCAAGAAAGCTTATTGATGGCAAAGCAGTCTAGATTATTAGGCAATGACTGGTCTCTAGCACCATAGAACTACTACTGACCTCATGGTGGGTTGGAATGAGAAGTCGCAGGGAATGGAATTAGACGTGAGGTGCTTCAAATGAACAGACCCAGCAAATTCAACCGAGTGGAAATAGACAACATCAGAAGCCTGTTACAGGACATGTAAGATTATGAAATAAGTTGCATAATGCAATAATTGTATTTTTTAACAAAAATGTAAGTATTTACAAAATAAGATCCAAGTTTTTTAAACATCAAGCAAATCATTCTGCAAAGAGACCGCATTGTTTTTGTTTTTATTTTTTTTTGTTTCTTTTTTAAAGTTTTTTATTGAGTTCTTGATTTTTACTTTTTTTTAAACCACGTCATACATTTCCCATACTGATATCGCATGATCCATAATAATATAGGCAGGGGGAGTTTACTAATGGTGGGGATGGGTCACATCCACCATTGCTTCTTTTCAGCCAGACAGTTCCACCTGGAGCTCCTTGTTTCTACGGACCTCTGCAGCATGCCTCTCCTGGAAAACATCAAGAAGGGAAAAATCAAACCTTTTTCTCATTCCACCTGCCCAGGGAGGTTCATGCTGACAACCTGTTCAGGTCATGCATTTGATGTTTGTTCAAAACTTGTTTCACAGCACAACCATCTTTAAAGGGAGCAACTCAGGAGAGCTGTCATCAACCAGACCAGCCTGAGGCACGTTTTGTGCTTTCTTCTTCTGCTTTGGAGCTCAGTTTTTTATCTGACACGGCCTTATAATCCTCAGAACCTCACAGAGTTTCATTTTAAAGGGCCACATATAGAGGTGCTGCTTGAGCAGGCGCCACATACTCACACTTGCCCTTTGAATTCCTGGATATTAAACTGAAGAACTAATTGCCTGCACATTGTACGTTAGTTACTCTGTTATCTGTAGCATTTAGGAACCGTAACAAAGACCCAAGAACTTAGTTTCAACAAGACAGGTCAATCTGAAAGTCTCAAACATCTCCTTAGTCTGAGCACTGCAGCTACCTGTCCTCTTGATTCTTTCTCTGGCTATGATGAAGAATACTGCCTATTATACTGACTGAACCTGTAAATCAGTCCTTGAAAGGTCTGCAATACTGAATGCTAGATTTTATAAGGGACTTGTTCCTTGGTGTTCCTATTAACAGCAGTATACAGAAGTTACGTCTGATTGCTGCAACTTCTAGACACCAATACCTTGGGGCACCCACAGTTCTGTGTAACTTGGGAAGACTTGGAACCAGATACCTCACTTCTTTTTCTGTATATTAAGGATTCACTTTTGATGTTGGCAAATTATGTTTGTTTTTGATGTTTTGGTGTTGGCAAAACTGTATTTTTAATTACGGGTCAGTACAAATGTTTCCAAGTGAGTTACTATCATCTTTCCTCAGAAGTCTTTCTTGGGTTTCATGCATATATGCCATCGTATTTCTGTGGAAACAGGGTTTAACAGTCTGTTAACATTAACCTAGGACAGAGATATGTGTCAGCTGTCCTTCCACTTCCTTCTGGACCTCGAGGGTAACTAATTAGCTTTTGCCTTTGTTTTCATAAGGCCTGGGGTATGTGCCTGCAAACTAAGCTAATGCAAAAATGTCACGTAATCTGGGTGTAGTTCTTAAACCAAGAACAATCCTGTTTGCGTAGTTACTTGTAACATCATCCTTTGGATTCCGATGTTTCTTTCCTACTCTCCAAGACTTTTGTCTCCACCAAAAATGTAGAGGTGCTGTGCTTAAGAAGATCTCCTTGAAAACCTCTGAGAGCTATTTTCTTTAGCCAATTTACTAATATATTAGAAAGTTAATTATTGAGAGAAACAAGTGATCCCTCATGCAGAACTACTTAATTTCTTCTTAACACTTTTCAATCTTTATTTGCATGTTTCTCTCCCTTGTGTGGAAGGGTTTTTTTGGAGAAGGGCACACTTCATCCTGCATATGGGGTTTGTGATTCCCGGTTTCCTCTGGCTGTACCAAAGACCTCCATAGGAAAATTTACTCTCTTCCTTGCAAGACTTGGGGAAGGACAGACCTCTTTTGCTGTATATGAAAGAATTTTTTCCCATAATTTTTCATCTTTATCCTCTGAGAAACCAAGAACTACAGACATAGGGCAACTGTTTGATTTGGTCAGTGACTTTTCTTAGAAGCTGAAATCTAAACACAAGTGACCTTTCATTTGTTCACAGCACTTTCTAAAAGCTAGAAAGCCAACCTTTCTCTAGAGACAGTCCAGAAAAGGGCCATGAGGGTCAACAAGCATCTCTCAGTCTCTGCTATGAGGAAAGGCTGAGAGCGCTGGGACTGTTCAGTTTGGAGGTGGCTCAGGGGGATCTTACAAATGTCTATAAATACTCGAATGAAGGGAACACAGAGCCAGGATCTTCTTTCCAGTGGTGCCCAGTGACATGACCAGGGGCAATGGGCAAAAACTAAAACCCAGGAGGCTCCCTCTGAACAGCAGGGAACACTTTTTCATTGGGAGGTGACCGAGCACTGGCACAGGTTGCCCAGAGTGGAACTGGAGTCTACATCCTTAGAGACATTAAAAAGTCACCTGGACATGGTCCTGGGAAACTGGCTCTAGGTGCCCCTGCTTGAGCCTGGGGTTGGACCAGATGGTCTCCAGAGGGCCCTTCCAACCTCAACCATCCTGTGATGTCCTTTTTCAAAGTGAGTGGTGGTTTAGACAGGCATCAGTGGCTCTGACTTAAAAATTGCTCAAGTGTAGTAACTGAGATAAGGACTACACACAACATCTCTGCAAAATGTTGACTAGATTTTCCTCTCTAGTCTAAGGTGAGGAGTGATGGTGTGGTTACCTTCTCTTGGAGGCGTTCAATAAGAGCAGCTAAATTAGCTTCGCGGTTTTCTTTGATCTGTTCCATTTTCAGTATCAGCTTTTCCTCTGCCATTTTGCTGAAGTTATTGTTCTCCTCCAAAGCTTTTTGAAGCACTTCTCGCTCATGTTCTCTCTTCTCTGCCAGATGTTTCAGCACCTGAGCCTCCTGGGACTGGAAACAGAGAGACATAGCTGAGATGAAATACTCATGGAGCAAAGCACATTGCCATGTTGCCGTGGAGCACAGCATGTTGCTACAGGGCAACAGTTCCCTGAGCACGGAAACTGTGTAAAGCCTGCTGCTTTTTTTTGGAAAGGTCACTTTGTGACTGAACCAGATTAGCCTCAATAACATAGGTTTAGAAGCACTGGCTAAATGTGGGGTACACGCCTGAGACAGCAGCACAGAAATGTCCAAATCATTTCTGTTAACAAGAAATGCTGTTGTGTTACTGCCCTGGGTCATCTGGATTACCACAGTGGTTGCTCAACCTCTGACAGCTGCAGTCTCTTAGCTACAGGCCTTTTATCTTTGGCGACAGGGACCTGGGATTGAAGACATGTACAGAGTTAAAAGTGAGACTACTGATGCAGGACAGGGGCAATTTTCACCCAGTCCAGGCTGGACTCTTCTTTAATGTGCTTGAATAGTTAACAACAGGCTTGGAAGTTTATTGACATGAAAGACACGCAGCATCAATTCAGACAATGTTTTTTCCCATTACACTTCTATTCGGATTAATCTCACTGATTAGGAAAGGAAAAAAAGGGTTGCATAGAAAATGACAAAAATTTTTTGTTAGAAGTTTGTATTTTGCAAGGAAGATGAAAACTGCAAGTAGGAATTAAACAGATGCAGTCTATGCTCAATATTGTGTTGAGCAAATTCACCGCTCAGAAGCATAAGCTTTGTTATTTATTTTAAATCAAATTGCTAACAGGAAACCACTAATCCTAGGAAAGAAGCCAAAAAACTTGCAGCATTGGGCCCATTCTCCAGGCAAGTCTAGTTGAAAAGACAGTTATTTGGAAAGAATAAGCAACATCATACACTTTTGGATAAAACAAATGAGAGGCAGCATGAGAAGAAACAGAAAAACAGAATGAAATAGGGCTCCGGGAGGCTAAACGCGTATTTCGGTGTTCATCACAAGGCACTGTTGCCATTGTTATCCATAAAAATGAGTTAGTTTAAGGCCTAAATTAAGGGCTTTAACCATTAATTATAATTAGTGGTAATGAAACCTTTTAAATTCTATCATGTGGCTGTAAATGGACTGAAGAAGGCTGCAATTCTTTTATACAAGCAAGACCCAACTAGGAGAAAACAAACATTTTAATAAAAGTAAGATATGCAAAAAGCCAAATGCACTGATGAGGCAAATTAAGCAGATTCTAGAAAAGGCTGCAAAGGCCAGACAGAACATCTTTCAGCAAGATGTTGGAGTAAAACACATCTGGCCTTGAAAGGCTGTAATGGCTTGCTTGAGATCATAGGAGAGAGCCACTTCCATCCATCCTGACCACTTAATGCGTTTTCATCTCTGGCCTGGCTGCAGGTACAGGCTCATTCCTCAGACTGATCTCTGGAGCAACTGCTAGTAGGAACGGTCTCCTGAAAAGCCTGGTACCTCCCAGAGGCTCCTCCTGGATCTTCCCTTCATCAGAGCAAATGCTGAGTAATAGAGCAAGCACTTTTTCATGTCTGACTCTGTTGGGCCAGATGAAAGATGTTGCAAATGGGAACAAAACCCCTCGGACAGATGAAGCTGAAAGCAGAGGGATTTTCACTGGTGGAGTATGGAAGAAGGATAAGCCAAAGACAAGAAGAGCCAGGCAAAGAAGGAATTTTGTAGTGCAGTTAAAAAATCATAAAAGCCCCATAAGTTTAATAAAAATATCAAAAATTTTAATAACCATATTAAAAAAGTAGTTTATTTTGAAGCAAAATATTTCATTTCAGATACTTAGCATTTAACAGTTCTTAACTGTAGGTTATTTCAAAATGTAAAAAAGTTATTTTAAAAGATTTGATGCAATGTAAAACTGAAATAATTAAACACTTTCATCTCGCTTTCCCACTTGAGGACAAACCTGAGTGGCCCAGTTTGACCAGTGCTTGCAAAGTTATTCTGCATATTCTGTTTAATTTACTACTCAATGGCAATCTCTCATCTACTTGTGGAAAAGTTATAATCATTAAATTTTGTTTGCTGATATGAATTTTTTGAACCTTTTGCTTAAATGATCTAAAAGTAATGGATAATCTGAGAACATATTTCTCTTCCTGTTGTGAGTTTGAATAGGAAAGATGCTATTAGACTAATTTTAATGTCCTTTCCCATGAAACATTTAAGAAGTGGCTTGTTAATTTGAAAGGCTAACACTTCATGGTGTTTAAATATTCATAAATGATATGTTATAAAATCAGACTTTTTCAGATTTGGAAAACAGACATTTTCAATGACATAACCATGCACTAATAAAAAGTAAGGTTTGGACTATGCATGTAAGAAGCATTTTTTAAAAGAGCATTTGCTTTCAATGGAGGTAGCAAAATGCCTTTGAGACTTTGGGGCACTTGCCCATTTTTCAGGATTTGTTTTCTTCAACACAAACCCTTTGCCTTCTGGAACTACTTTTTATCATAAATCCTGGAGAACAGTGAAAAATTAGAGTTTCATATCAAAGCACACACATTTCTGGATGCTATGCCGGCAGACAGTACACTCAAAAGTAATATGCCCACTAATCCATGATAATGAAGAAAATCCTTACACTCGAATTCAGTATTTACTGGATGCACATTGCATTGGCACCAGTAAGAGGCTGCTTGAAAGCTGAACCAGGCCTCAGGAACTGACTGAAAACCCCTAATGTGATTTTCCTTTACAATATGTCTTTAATGGCATATTGTAAGGAATTTTGAGTGAGGAAAATCACGGGTACCCAGGACTGGTTCAAAATAAAGGAACCCCCCTCCATGCCACAAAACACCCACAGGGTTGAGGCTCATTTAGGCTGATTTCCTTCTCTAGTGGTGTTGTACCCCAGCTGTCAGTCTGCCTGTTTCCCTGGTGTTCAGACCATTCTGAAATCCCCTTACGACAATTCTGGAAGGCAGCTGGTGTGTGTTCGTACTGGATTGTCAAATGATTTTCTGTTTCCAACCCATCTGGCAAAAGAACTTGGCCACCCTGCCTGTTCAAAGTCTACTACACATCCAGAAATGGGTAAATGAATGACCATGGATACCCAGGGGAACTGGGATTAATAGACTCCCTTTGTTGTTTGTCTTGGCTTTTAAAAGGCTGTGTTTGGACTCACACAGTTCTACAGTGATGCAGGATTCCAACATACATAGGAGGTTTTTATTTCAAGTTTATTTTCAACACTGTTTGAAGTGCTGGAAAGGGTATTTTTAAATCATTGGTAGTCTGTGTTCTAACACAGTCGTAAACCGCTTATGGTAAGTGTTTCTTATACAGCTGTGGTGAGAAAATGAAAAAAAAGGCTGTAAACAGGATGAAAGATAAGGAAGACTAATAAGGAGAGAAAAATATGAAATGGGAAAAAAAAAATCAGTATTCAAAGGGGAATATTCAGAAGGCTTCTTAAATATAACAAGGCATAATCAATGCAGCTCCAGCTGCAGCATCTGATGTTGTCTCATAGAATCAAACAATCATAGACTGTCTTGGGTTGGAAGGGACCTTAAAGATCATTGAGTTCCAACTCCCCTGCCTTGGGCAGGGACACATTCCACTAGACCAGGTTGTGCAAAGCCCCATCAAACCTGATCTTAAGCACTTTGAGGGATGGGGCACCCACAGCTTCTCTGAGCAACCTGTGTCACTGCCTCACCAACCGCACACTGAAGAACTTTCTCCTAACATCTAATCTAAATCTCGCCTCTTTTAGTTCAAAATCCTTCTTCCTTGTTCTATTACTATCTGCACTTGGAAAAAAATCACTCTCCCTCAATTTTACAAGCCCCCTTAAGGTACGGAAAGGCCACAAAATAATGTGGAGAAACAAAGCTGTTCATTTGTTAATATTTAAATATAGAGGAATAAAAATATTGGAGAACATTCCCGGTACAGATACCTTTGCTCCTAGAAACACACTGCTGTGCTAAAAATGCAGGCAAACTCCTGTGATGTTCATGTCATGTTTTTAAAGGATCATGTGCGTCTTCAGTTTTCAGAGATGAGTGGTTCAAAAGGAAATCCACATCTGTTATCTAGCTGTCCAGAGATAGATACAGACTACTAAACACTCACTTCATGAGCAAAATTAGTTATGGAAACTGACTTTGGAGATAGGGTGTTTAATTATTACTCATGGGAAGAAAATTCTCCTTATCTGAGTAAGAGGTGCTTTATTTTCTCACATCTATCTATCTTTAATTGACAGATACATCCAAATATTGAAGCAATTGATATGGAGATAAAAGCAGTCCTTTATTACTCTTAAACAAGAAATGGGTTCAGACAACTGCTTTTAGTCTGGGAATTTCAGCTTGAATGCATTCAACCTCAGACACCAGTACCTTTAGTTACTCAGATGTCTGAGACACACTACCAGTCATGAGAGCTCCTCTTTTGTGCATTTGTTCAGTGACTGGGGTTTTTTTTACAATGCAGTTGCTTAGAAGAAGCTGCAATAATGTTGGTTTTCGTCAATATACTTTGTATCTAAGAGACACTAATAATGGAGCAGATTGTGAAGATAGGAGGAAATGCTACTTTTCTACTACTGCAGTGTAAATGCCAAGGTGAAGCCCAGGTATGGTGACTTGAAGTACTGATGTTTTCAGGGGAAGGAACCAAGTCAGGGATTTTTCCATGTAAAAGCATAGGAATGGACTCAAATTCAGACTTCTGTCAGAAATATCAATTTGGCAGGAAAGTCAGAGATGTGAGCTGTAACTATGGGTGAAGCTCTGCTTCTAGTGAACCTAGATGAAGAATTTGCTTAAATTTAGATGAGGATCTCTTATTTAAATTTATTTTTGTGCAGTCTGCCAGACGACCTTTGGAACGTGGAGTAAAAAAAAAAAAAATAGAGCCCATCCCTGCCATGATTCAAGAAAACTCACTTTCTCTTCCTCAACTTGCACAAAATTGCTGCTCTCATCGTTTCGACCTGTGGGGGTGCACAAGGCATGTTGGGGGGATGCAAGAAGTACCACCTGAGCCCTCTGCCTTCATGGTCTGCTGCAGTTTGAGGCCTGGCATTATAAAGTTAATGAAGATCAATGTCGAATTGTTTCATATTTGTTCATAAGTGGCAGAGCCCACAGCAGACTGGGGAAAGAGTGTTTACCAGCATTGAGATGTCTGCTCATGGCTCCATGTGCTCCGAAACAGATCCTGGTGCCTAATGCCAAAACCTCTCCTAGTTGGTAGAAAACATTTTCCTACAGGCACATATTCCATATGCTAACAGTTTTTTTGGGACGAGGAACTGCAAAGTTTCTTGCAGTTTTGGCTATCTTCTGTAAAACTTAGGAGTGAAGCACTGTGCACAGACACACTATGGTGTAAATCAAAATGTGACAGAAACATCTGTTTCTGGTGCTGATTACACCTCTTACTGGGACCTTTACATAGAAAAATGCTTCATGCTGTATTCCTTCTCCACAGAAACACAGATGAGGGCCAGCAGCAATAGAAAGGGAGATCAGTAGGTGGGCAAGACAGAAGACATATGTCTCAGGCACTGCCTATCCTCATTCTCATCCTTCTCACCTTAAAATTTCGTGGAAAAGGGGAACAGAAATGAGATTGAAGAAGAAAGCTCCACTTTCGACAGGGAAGGTGTGCCTCCCTTCTCTGCCCATCACCTGGAGCAGCAGTTTTGTAGGTGCCATGCCATGTCCAGGAACGTTTGTCCCCCAGCTCTGCCACCTTCCCTACCTTGGCAAAACCTTTTCCCCATCAGCCTCCCGTACGGTGCAGTAAAGCATGGATGGCCAAAGCAGAGGTGGACTAAGAGTATCAAGAACTGCCTCTGGGCAGGCTGTGAGGCTGGCTCAAAGGGGCAGGGAGTTGGATGCTGAAGCCCAACACTGAGTGTGGTCCTGATGCTGGCACAGGAACCCTCGGCTGGCTGCTGATGTGGGGAGCACAGCGAGGCCAGCCCAGCCCAGGATGCACAGCAGGATTGTCTTGTGGCATTCCATTGCAAAATGGCATTAAAAACCCATGGAGCTGTTAAGTCTATATCCAACAGCATGAAAGTTAAAAGAATACAACTGTTTTCCTGCATTCTTTGTCACACCACGTTCTAGAGATAAGGCTGATTCAATTTCATCCCAATACAAAGCCATTAAAAAGATTTAATTACATACAGTTTCTCTCCTATAATCCAAAGTCTAGTAGAAATGTACATCCCTTTAGTGTTTCATTTTTATGCTTGTAAGTAAATTGAATATGGGCAATAAAAATATATAATTTGACATGTGCCCCTTGAAGTCTGTACACCACAAATAGTAACAGCTGAACATTCAAGGCCAATGGGTAAAAACTGGTAAATGTTAAATATTCTGTAAGAAAAACTTCTGCTGCATACAATGTCACAGTGCTCTAATTTCTTAAGTGAGAAGGATGAAAAGATCTTTCTGATTATCCACCGTGGTAAGAAAATATAGCACCCATATGCCAAAAAAAAAAAAAAAGGGACAATAATGACATACTGTAAAGAGGATTCTATAAATGGAAAGGACAAATCTGTAACTAGCCCAAACGGGCTTTGCTGTGTAATGCAAAAAATAAAAAACGCCTCAGGTGGAACTCTCTGAGAGTATGAGGTCATGACTGTCAGGTGAGGTAGAGAAAAAGGGGTAGAAAAGGAAAGAGGAGTCCTGTAAAAGCTTACAAGGAAATAAACAAGAACGATAAACTGGAAAAAGCATAAGCAGGAGACTGCTGAAGTGCATGTATTGTCCTAGATGCTCTCATGAGCTTGAAAACTTATTAATGAACACTGCCTAATTAACAGAGCAAAACCTAATTCCTAAGTGGTGTAAAACTCATTAGCGATTTTTTTTCCAAAAAGGCAATTCTCATCCATTAGTTATACTTGATTTTAATTAGAACTGTGCTGGAAGGACATGATCAAGAATGGCCATGCCTGAGAGCTTTGCACATAGATTGAAAAGTATGATAATAACCGCCAATTAGAAAAAGTCTGCCTGGTTTGTCTAGCAGCAGAAACTGGAAGAAGATGCTTAAGTAGACTCTAGATAAAGTTGGGCAGATCTCTCTAGCTTTCATCAGTCAGCAAGTTCCATATTTTCTGAGTCACAAGTTCCATTCACATAATAATTTCCTACAAGGTAGTGCTCTATCAATTTTGTTACTATCTTTTTGAACTAAATAATATTTTAATAACCTCTCAACAGTCTGTGATAACAAATATACCTTCAATAAACAATGCATGAAAAGATTATTCCTTTTTGAAATTGCAGTCTGATGATTTCCTTGAGTGATTTGTCCCCTTTGGATTGTGTGAAATAGAATATAATTATTCCTATTCATCTTCTCATTACCATTCATGACTTTGTAGACTTCTATCTTATCTTTCATCTGTTGTCTCTTTCCAAGCTGAAAAGTGGACTGTTTAATTTATCTTCTTATGGAAGATTTTCTGTTCCTCTAATTGCTTTTTTATCCTTCTCTGCACGATGCATTTTTTTAGGGCAAAAATGAAGCCAATTGTTGAGATGTGAGAACACCAGGGATTTTAACAGTGATGTAAGGAAACATTTTTCTCTGTTCTTTGTTCCTTTCCCAGCAATTTCTGCTGCAATGCTAATTTGGAGGATCTTGTCTATTAAAATAACTCAGTTATATGTTCATTCAAAATGAATATAGTACCAAGGGGAAGAAATGGCAGGTTTCTGTATTGCTATCACTGATTACCAATCTATTGCATAATGAGTTTTTCTTTAGGAAGAAATGAACAGTAATGAAATCAATGGAATGAAATCTCTGAAACATTCAATTATTATTTTCCACCAAGTATATGCATAATATCAGGCTTTTTATTGCTGCCATTTCATTCTGTGTCTGTATCTTTACTTGAGCATTTGTATGCGACACAGAGGAACTTCACGGACTGAGTTTTTGGGGAGTATCATAACTTGGGTCTGTGAGAGCTCATCCTTCTCAGCAGGTGCTAGTGCAAATGGAAATTCCTTTGATAAACAGTCATATCCTCTTACTGAAATGAACAGTCTGGCAGAAGTATTTCTTTGAAAGAAGCGATAGTGCTTATGAGTGTGTACTAAAACCACAGAGTCTTTGTTAGCAAGCCAGCAAAAATGACAATAGCAACACTGCAGTTCTCCTCTAGATGAGTAGTTCAAATTTGTGAGGTCCAGAAGAGTCAGGTTTCATTGCAAATCCAAACTGAGTGCCAGGTTTTAAAGACCTGTCAGTAATGCAGACCTACTGACTTCAGCAGGCACATATCAAACCATACACCAGTGTAATCATTCCCTTGGGGTTCTTGGCAGTGACCCTGATCTGGTCTGACAGGAGTGAAAGAGAATGAAGTTGCTTTTCCTGGATCTGATCCATGTGCTATCTGTGGCACAGATGCTGTCCCCAAACTTCTGTATACGTTTTTGATGACATCTGGAAAAGTTCTGTTAACAGCAGTTTTAGCAAGAAATCGCATTATTTAAAAGATACATAAAAGGCTTAGAGACATAAGTTTGTTTCATTTTCAGAAACCCTCTACCAGGGACTCTGTGGGCAGGTAGAAGGGATTTCTAATGCCTATTTAACTGTGCAAGATGATTTGCCACAAAAAAACCACTGATCTCCGGGGTGAAGGACACAGAAAGTCCTAAGCTCCTAAAGCTTCCGTGGCTCTCCTTTTATGTGTCAGCAAAAAGAAACACAAATTAACCAGGAAAATATATTATCAATTTTCATTTTTTTGCGGTCATTGCAGCCAGTCATGACTTTCCTGAAATGGTCCAACACAGCAAAAATGCTGTGCCTACATAGGACACTGCTAATTTCCAGACTGGCAATTCAGGCTGGCTATGGTGAGTGTGTCATTGTCATACTTTGACTTATCTGATCTGGAGTTTTTCTCTTTGGAAAAAGAAAAAAGAAAAAGCAACCTGATTTAGCTCTGACTTAGAGAAAATGAAGACCTCTTCAACACATCAGTCATGATGAAAGCCAAATAAACAGTTAACGGGTACTTCCAGCTGCCTTTGTGCCAAGCTTTGTGAAAAACGTGAAACAACTCTTCCAAATGCTATGTGACAAACCTAGTGATTATGAAACAGAGCTTTACCATTATGGGTAGGATCATAAAGTGAGGAAGACTTAGTCTGTGGAAAACCCTACCAAGGCCAATTTCCATCACTACTGAAACTGCCAGAAATGCCTCTTAGTAGCTGTGCTATGCTAATGTCTTAATTCAAGTGTGTGTGAAAGATCCCAAACTCACTCTATTCAGGGCCGGTGATCCTCTATACTGCATAAATAAGACATTATAGCTGCCTCATGCAGACCCTGTGAATAATTCTCATGGACACTACGAGGAGTCAAGATCTGGTAGCCCAGAGAACATCTGCTTGAATTGCAGATCTAGCTCTTAAACTCAGACACAAGAATTTCACTGGTTTTGAGCAACTGATGCCCTGAATGAACCAATTAGTTACATTCATGCAGTAAGCAGGCGCATTTGAGCCCACCTGCCCCCTGTCTGAAGCTATCTCTATTTTGTGATGCATACTTCCCCAGCATTGAAACCAGTGAATCTTGTTTGGAAGCTGCTGAAAGAAAATAAACTCATTCATTTCTAGAAATATATTGATGATTTTTCTCCGTGCAGGCTACCATGAGTCAGTGATGGCAATGGAAAACACATAAATGGACAGGAAACTGGACTGCTATTCTGTACACTAAATCATGTCTAATTACTAGCATTTTTTTTTTAAGGAAAGATACCTTTCTCCTCTCCTCTGCAGCCTCCAGCTTTTTCTGGATCTCCTCAAGAGAGAGTTCTTTCTTCTTTGGAGAAGCTAAAGTTCGTGGTGCTTCTGAGACTGGAGATGGCGGCTTTAGGATCAGTTCAAAGGCCTGGCCTGAGGCACGTTTGTTGATTTGTTTCACTTCCATGTCTGCACAATAAGGTGGGAAATTGTAAGTTCTTCAATACACCAGCAGTATTGAGGAGAGAAGCAGCATTGATATCAGAGTAGGATCAGAAGAACAGAAAAATGATTTAGCATCTTTGCCTTGGGCATTTTAAGTGCAACGGCAGATTATGGGCTGAAAACCATTCTCGGGAGTACATTCCATTTTATCTGTAATAGCTTAATTATACCTTAATCTCATAAAGATAAAAATTTACAGCAATTTTGCAAGCTTATTGGGGTTCTGTGCCATTTCACACCCCCTGCGAGCAGTGCCCAAGTTGATTAATTTTTTAAGCATGCTTTCATCTTTTCTTCATTATCTTGGGAATTATGTCAGCTGTGAAGGGCTGTAATTCTCAAATGGGGAGTAGGGAAAGAACAGCTCACTACGAGAGGGCTAACGTTAAAAGTTTAGTTAGTTCTATTAGGAACAATATCCAGCATCATGGTTACTGCATAATCTGTAGAAAGTAACGGCCCAAACCAGCAATTAAATTGTTAAACCAGCAAAATATTCACCAACTAACACTATGGACTAAGAGGTGAATGGAGTAGTTTCCCAGCACTAGCACATTTTCTGACCAGCAGGATGATTTCCAGTAAACATCACTCACCATCATATTTATAGATGTTCATGTTGCGAGGTTCCGGGTAAAAACAGGAGCAGATCAGGGAGAGCATGGACAGCTCCTTCATCTTTTCCTTGTAAGCTGAAAGGAGAGATCTTGTTAGCATGCTTCACTTCCCCAGCTCCTCCTTAGTGAATTTCTAGCTGAGATGAGTGGCCAGGGACCAGAAAACCTACTCTATCACCCACCTGGCAGATTTCTCTAGAATATTTACTTTCAACTATTTCACCTCAACATTGAGCCTTTATCAAATCACAAATGAGATCCTCAGAAGTGCAAGACGGCTTCTGGTCCTCTACATGACCTCAGCCTTGGCCATAATGCAGACAGTCCTCTCTGGTTTATATAAAGTGAATCTGGCTACCAGGAAATGCATTTAGCATTGGAAGAGTGCCATGACTCCACTCTCCCCTGGCCGGTGGAGAGACATGAAGCTCTTACAATTTCTCTGATGTATCCAAATGCAATTGAGAACAGCTATGGAAAGCTGGCCATATATTGCCACAGGCAGATGTTAAATACATTATCTTACAAATGAAAATGTCATCCAGAAAATTAAAAATAAAACCAGAAATGAGGATACATTTATCAAAAAATTTGCTTAATGTCCTTAATATGCTTAACTACCTCAAACAAAGCTTTTCTTTCCCCACTTACTGGCCAAAATATGTTGCTTTCACATTCAGGTCTAGTCTGTATTAGCCAATGCGATTAACGCCCTTCTAATTAATAATAGCACATTTATGGTGCTATCTTTGCTGACTTTGTAATGCCTGTAGGCCCCAGTTAGGAATATAGGTGGCACTGATCTAAAAATGGTGATACCAATACTTAATCATTATACAGTTTTCTGTGTTCACCCTTCCTAACTGCTTGTAGGTCAGAGAACAGTCTTGCACTTGGTCACTTGGCAAGCCAATGACAGAGCCCAGACTAGAGCTGGCTCTCCTGGGCCCTGGGGCAATATCCTGCCCACTGCCCACAGCACATCGATTTTAAGGCAGGGTGCTTCAAAATTCATCCTGGCACACACAGATCCCTGCTATTATCAACATCATCTCTACAGAGGCGGACACTCATTTGCTGCCAGCATGTGAAAACGTGGCTTAAAATATCTGTGACTGAAAAGTATTGTACTTAACAGATTAGACCAAATTAACCCTTGTTGATGCTGAATGGAAATCTGATGGTCCTTTGATCTTCAAACTGTGGATACATATGAAATTCTCAATCAGCCTTTCTCACGGATGCTCTTGTGGTTCTTGATTTTGCTTTTCCTACTCAGAAAGAAACCCGAGACTCGTGAGGGCTTGAGAGTCTTTGGGTGCTGCTCAGTATGGTGATATTTGAATAATGGTCCAAGAAGAAATTTCTAGCTGCCAGTAAAGGATTAGTTAATTTAATTAAGCTTTGCACAAGGGCCTCTAATCATGTACCTTGAATAACTCACCTAAAGGAGATACAGCTTTTCAGAAACCATAGGTAAAAGACAGCTTTGAGGTTAAGAGTGTACTGAAAACTCTGCTTTCTGAGAACTTAGGCTGTCACGGAAACTTGGTCTTGACAAGATTTTGATTTGAAACTGAAGTACCGACTCGCAAAGAATAACTCAAAAATCTTTTGAAGAGAAAAATCATGTCCAACTGATGTCTGTTTAATTATGAATAATGATAAACATAATGAATTGTTCACTTCGACCTCCATGCAACAAGCACACAGGTGTAGTTTTCCAGATTTTCCTTTGAGGAGGGCTTGCCCAGCAAGCTGCTCATACCACTGGAATGGCATCCTTCCCAGCAACAAGGTTGTGGAGTGGGTGCACATCAAACCCTGGCAGGTGCTAAACACAGAGAAAATGGACACTGGGTTGTGTGTTAAAGACATGGCCATTGATGATGCAAGCAGAATCTTGTACAAGATCTGCTGAATCACTGCTAAAATGTATACCTTGAAATATCTTTTTAGAGAAAAGCATACAAAGCAGCATCCTAGGAATCGCGCCTTTTGGGGCCTTTATTAATATTTTTTATCTTTGCTTGACATTGAATATGTTTTGCTTCCTAACAGCATTTAAAATGACTACAGAAAGGTGTTTGTTTTCCCAGCTTGCCATCTGTTTCCCAGCTTGCTTTGCCTGTTGCAAAGCACAGCAGGAGAAAGATCAGAACATGCTCAGCTCTCTTTCCTTCAGTGCAATAGCTGCAATGAAATCATGCTGGAAAAATCATTGTCTCAGTTCATTCTGGCCACTTGCAAAATTAGTATGGCTGTCCATCCTTTACAAGAACTACATTTTTTTATTTTGTGGTATTGATTTTGTCTCCACTTGCCCTAGCGAGTCCTTCAGCCATAGCTGGAATTTGGCTTGA
This sequence comes from Corvus kubaryi, assembly GCF_017639235.1. Lineage (NCBI taxonomy): Eukaryota > Metazoa > Chordata > Aves > Passeriformes > Corvidae > Corvus > Corvus kubaryi. Next base: position 7,268,075 of record NW_024581127.1, on the reverse strand, counting down.
ATACTCACAGAAGTTCTGGAGGCTTCTGCAGCTCTGGGAACCAAACAACCTGCCATGGTGGCAAACATGGTTTTCCTTTTGCAGACTTAAGGGCTGAGGGTGTCAAAGGACCTGAAGAGGCACACACCTCCTCTGGTGTCCATCATCAACAACATGATGACGTCACCCTTGATCAGGCTCAGCTCTGAGTAGCGGGAGCCCTGCATTGTTCAGCTCTCCTTTCCATAAACATTTCCTTAAAACACATTAAAAAAGCTGAAAGCAGTTATGTTAGCCCAGTTGATGGTCTGATTAAAGTGGCTGGCTCATGTCTCACAGATTAGACAGGGAGGTAACTATACTTTTCCAAATCCCAAGGATTAGTGTTTTAGCCATGGAAGCCTGTTATCCCAAAAATAAAGTTCTTCTGTGAAGAAAGCAGCACACATAGACCAGAAAAATTACCTGCCTCATAGTGGAGCTTTTCAAAACCCTTGAAGACAATGAAGACAAGCAGTGATTGCAATGAAGTTTATTTTCCAAATGTGTTTCCACTGGCTTGCTAATTATATCCCTCCTTGTGCAGTCATGTAGGCTACATATCATTCCATTAACTGTGCAAGTTAAATGAAGGAGAGTAAATGATGGCAATCCTAATAGTACAAAAGCTTTGATAGGGAAATTGCTAGGAAAGAACAACGTTGACAAAAGATGGCAACAGAATCTTTTTAGTTATATGCAGCAAGATCTAAATGTTTATATGCACAAAGAACACTGATTTGTGTTAAAACCAGAAGAGAATTCAGTATTAGCATTTCTTGTAGTTTTGCTGTGAATATACTAGTATTCATAGGTCTTCTTAAATTCTGAAACTCTGTGATTATTCCAGAACCTCATCTACTTCTTAAGAATAAACTCCTCATATTCAGAGTTGCAGAGAAAGCATTAGAAATACTATCAAATGCCCCTAGATCTTTGATAGCCTCAGAAAAGAATGAACTCAGATGGCATTGAGACTCAAGAATGCATGATTTTTTTCCTGAGAAAGTCCCAAGTGTACCTTAATATTATTGCTTTAAGCCAACCTCACCCTTTTCTCAAACTTCCTCCATTATTTTCAACAGCTGTATTTAGAAACTGTGAAATCTCTCTGTTGGGTGAACATCCATGCTCTCCCTTTGTGGGCTCTACTTGATGGTCCAGGTAAGATCTTCATGGGTCTTTTAAGAGGTCCAGTTCTACAACTGCATGAACAAGAAGGGAAGGACAGCAGGACTGGATCTCTGGAGGGAAACAGTTCTAAGGATTTCATGCCCATGTTGTATAATTTTGGGGATCTTTTCTTTAGTCCAGTCTGGTCCCATGGTCTGAACAACCATTAGAGTCTGGGGCACTGCTAACACACTTCTTCCAGTTTCAATACCTATCAACTAAACCAGTTTGTGCTCCAAAATTGCTCTGATGTGTGAAGCAAAGCGTGGTCAGCTGGGGTGTTTTGATGATCCTCTTTGAAAATGCTCTACTGGTCTCAAATAATATGTTTATTCAGATACATCCTCTATTCCTCTGCAGAAAAGTAGTCCATTGCCAGTCCTGCAGCTCGCTTGCCCAATGAATGAAGCTACTATAGCAGAGTGCTATGGCCGCCATTAGAAGTCAGCAACCACTTATTTACTGCTGGGAGAAATAGCAGGGTTAAGGAAAGCACTGCTAAACCCTTCCTGTCTGTTCTCATCTGTTATCCAATAGCTATAAGGAATTTTTTACAGTTTACACTGTAAAATGAAAATCTGTCCTGACTGACAGGCCACGGGCAATTTGGGTCACATTTTGTTCCTTGGCAAAGCACAGCTCAGACAGATTGCTGTGTCACAGCAGAGACCATTATTCATAAGCAAGACTATTTTTAACACATGAACAGTGAGAGAAAAGTGTAAATGTTACTTATAATTAACATCTGATGAAAGCAAATGTGTTGATTCTTTTTGCCTTACTGAATCCAGTCCACATATAAGAAATGTATTTTATACATACATTAATATGCATAGATATTAACCACATACATTAATATATACACATTACATATATTAATGTATAATGTTACTGTATTTTGGCATTTCAAGTACCACTTGCCAACTATTTCTTGAAGTTCTGCACACCTGGAAGGAAAAGGAAGCTGGCACATTGCCCATAGTCAGAATGTGCAACCCATAACACAGCTCAGCCCCGTGCTCCCTTGCCAGGAACCTATGCGACAGTTGCCTTTCTGAGACTGAACTGAAATCCTGCTTAGTTTTCTCCTCTGGAAGAGATTGAAGCATTAAGATGTATGATGAAGCATGAAACGCAGGTAGAGAAGACCTACCACACCTGTCCTTCGTATGGATTTCTGATGGATGTTATTGACAATGTGCTTTGTTACAAATGTCATTTTGTTAATGCTCCCTCTGGGGTACTAGAGCTTTTGGTTTGTCAAGACAATGTTTTAAGTCATGTAATTTTGTGAATACCAACAGCCACACTCTGTTGGCCAGTAATTAAAAAAATTTTTTTTTACTAATCCATATTAGTAATGTGCTACATCCTTTTCTGCCAGACAAGATGACATAATATAATCCCAACTGTGTTCTTTCCCCATAGGTGGTGAGGTATTTGAAGAAAGTTACATGATGAGTACTGCTGAAGTGGTGGGCTAGTACTGGGACAAGCACATGGGACTGGGAGAATTAAAACTCAAGATGGGGCAAGCGTAATATGGAGTCTAGGTATCAATTAGTTTTTGGCATGTCTGAGCTCTATCAGCCTGGGATTCACTTTAATTAATTCTGGCCATTATTTAAAACAGCTACTTTGCAGAAATAATGAAAGCTTACTTTTTAGTCAAGGGAGAGCTCTACCAGAGAATGATGGTTCCATTCAGATGTCTTAAGTTAAATGAATTAGGTTGTCTTAGGACCAGCAAATCTATCTTCACTGTCAGGAAGCCTAAGGATGTTTATAGACTTATGGAGTCACCAGTGATGGAGGGAATGAAAGCAAAAGCCCCTGCAGTAAATATATCTTATCCATCCCTTATGCTCAGCCACGAGTGACATCTCATTTTGGTGGTTCACATCAGTGGGACTTATTTTGTTACTCTCTGAATGCAAAACACTGCTCACCAGAGCATGAGGTTGAGCCCATCTCACAACCAATGCATATGTGTGCTCTTCCAGTTTCCCCAACAAAAATGAAGTTGCTTTACAGCTTAGAGACTCTTCAATGCCCTACAGTGCTCACCTGCTTCACTGTAGGGAAAGGTGGCACAGGGCTCCCACTCACCTGGGGCCATTCTTTGGTGGCCAAGTCTTTAAAATTGCACTCTTAATATACTGCAATGCAGTTTAAGATAGAGATGAGAACAGAGTTTTGGGCATGTCCCCTGTCCCTGAATTTTTTGGTATTTTTATATCTAGGCAATAGAGTAAGCAGGTACTATGAAAAAGTAACAAGAAACAGAAAACACAGAAAAAAAGGAGTGATTGGTGAGTTTCCTCTGTCAACCGTGACTCTAGAATTTCCTACAATATGCCCAGAAAACAAGAAAGGAAGAACTTGGGACAGCTCTAATCTGCTTTTGTGGGAACTGGGAGTTTGAAAAAATAGTGTTAGGCATTAATTTCTGCAACCCTCATGAATGTTCCTAGAAGAAGTATCATCAATTTTATTCTCTCCAACATGAGACTCTTTTAACAAAAGTCTTAAAATGGTTTGAGATGGAATCAAGCATTAGTGTCACCCATAAAAGCACAGAGTGGCCGTGAAATCAGGGATCACTGTAGCATCAGTTCTTCAAAATACACCAAAAAACCAATACAAGCAACAGATCTGACCTTCAGCTTCTTATTAAGACTGTGTCAGATTGTCCCAATGAACCCTCTCCTCGAGTGCAAGGCCTTGCATACCACTTCCACAGCATAATTCAGGTGACAGCACAGGATCTGGCTGGAAAACCAAACCCATGGAACACACAAGAACCTGTATGCTTATGGAAAGACTGTCCTGTGATGGTGTCCTGGGTTGCAGTGTATTCTATTACCATCCCCATCAGCCATTGAAATCAGGTGGGGCAGTGTTTCCTTGCCTCCTTCCCCCCAGACTATCTTGCTGTTAATTGCCCATCATTGTCCTGCCCCATGACTCAGAGATAACTCCCTCCGGACTATCTTCTGTTAATGAGCCTCATCAACACTTGGCCTCATGACTCATTACCCCATTGTGAGATGCTCCACCCAGAGGGAGGAACCAAGCATCCCATCGTGGATATAAGCTGGGATTCTGAACATCAGAGACAACCCTTCCTACTGGATTTCCAGGGGACAGGAGCTACACAGCCACCACTGGACTTTCTGAGGAGGAGTAGACCCTTTTTCTACAGGATCACTGCTTCAGAGGACTGCAGCCACCATTCTACCAGACTGCTACCACCACCCTGCCTAACAGGGACTCAGGTTGTATCTTGACTGTCAGTTTGAAACAGTGTTTTCTTTTTTTTTCCTTTTCTTTAATTTCTGTTAAATTGTTATTCTGACTTGGTGCCTCCCACTGGTTTGTTTTCAAACTAGTACAAGTGGTTTTCTTGAACCTATAGTGCAGAGATACAAATGCACACAAACATGCAGATTGGAGAGTGGCACAAGTCTCGCTAAAAATTGCCCCTAATTTTACAACCTAATCTATCACTGATTATGACTATGGCTTTTTGGACTAATTCAGGTACCATGTCTGTGGTTTTACTTACTGTGTGTGGTTAGAGTCAAATGTCTTTGTTCACTTTATGATGCCAGAATGTTCAGATGTAAAGTTACTATTTTGTATTATTTTGATGTATGTAATTTTCACCACTGAAACAATGAGAAGACCCATTTACTGAACCCTGAATATTACAGTCATCTGTGACATGAGTTAATGGGACTTCTTTGTTGAGCTGCTGCAAACCCATTTCCAAAATGAGATTTTGATGTGAGGGGTCTTTTGAATTTGAGAAAACAACAACTTTGTCATGGTTACTCAAAACAAACACTGATGCAGATGCTTTGTCATATTGTGCTTTCTATTCGCTGAAATGAAAACACATACATTTCCTTCTAGTGTGGAACGAATACAGCAAGCATGTGCCTGTTCAGAGCCTGTTGGTACACTCAGAGCCCCACAGACTCACCACACTGCTTGCTGATGGAAACAAGGGAAGACAAGAAAGCCATGGGCTAGCTCCTCCTTCTTCAGCTCTGCAGAAATTGGTCTGCAGCAGTGGCAGAGCCAGATGCTGTACTCTCTTCTGAGCCACCCCTTTGCAGAGCCCATGCATTATGCTGGCATGAAGCCCTTGGCTGTTAAGCTCCAAAAGTCCTCTGGGACTGAGGGGAAGGCAAAGGAGCCAGTACTAATACAGAGGACTGTGGCCCTCCTGAAATTCACTTGTACTTAAGAGAACTTCAACCCAGGTGAAAACAAAAATTCCAGAGAATTTTTTTTCACAATGGGGAAAAGAGAATCTTCTTTACAGTTTGCTTTGCCTTTACCAGGCATCCCTTCCCCATATCTCCCTCTGTACCTCCGCATCCCATCTGCCTTCCCCCAGTTTTCTTCCCACAGAGCTTACTGTGTAGGAAAGGATGTAAGTTACTGAAACAGACTTTGAAAACAGTGGGGAGGATGAAGAGTGAAGAATAAACTTAAAGGCTAGAGTAGTCCTAAGCTTTACTTCTGGCTGGTTAACTGAACATAACTGTCTAATTTTTGTGCAGGCAGAAGTTCAAACCCTGTTATTCAGATGATTTGGCAGGATACTGATGTTTAAGATGCTGAACTTACAGCTACCTTCATAAGAGGCCACTGGAGACACGGATAGCTTCTGATTATCACCTAAGTGTGGGAGTCATGCAAACATCAAAAGTTCTAAAATTTTTAAGGCAGCCCCACGCCAGGAACCATTCTGCTATCCGCTCTCTCCTGTACTCACTGGAAGCAAAAAAGACTGGAAACTCAGCTATGGGATGATCTGAACCAAAGTAATTTTCCTGAATGTGGACTGGATGGAAAATGCAAATAGGCTTTCAGCAAACACCAGGAAGAAAGCAGCAAGACCAGGAAGAAATAACCTTTGTTATTTGGCTCACCTTACCTGCTTGAGAACTTTTGTTGGTTTTGTTACATACCTGCACCTGGGGCAAACAGTTTCTTGTGATTGGCATTGCAGCAAGCTTAGCTCTGTCATCTCTCACAGAAAAATCTGTTTTAGCTTAGGACTCCTGTTAGAGTAGTAGTAAGGATTCTTCATGTATCATTCTGGGTCTGATTCTATCACTAATTTTCCTGTTCTCAAGAAAAACCCCTATCCCCTGATCTATCAACTTAAGAGTCTTATATGAATTTTTTAAGAAACAAAACCTTGAGCTCTGGAGTTTTTGAATGGGTGGATTTGCCTCCCATGACTTTGTGCTCACGGTGTGTAATGTATTTCCTTGGCGCTCCATGCCTGAAGGGTTGTGATACACCCTTTCACCAGGACACAAAGCCATTAAACTCTTTTACACTTCTGAGACAGGTTACATATAAAATGGGTTAAAAAGACAGATATTTCACTCCAAAGCTTCCATTAACATGGCTTTGAAGATCCCTCCTGGAAAGCACCACTGAACCAGGATCTCAATCTCCATGCAGGCTACAAAAGCAGTGTTTTCAGGAATCTGGATGCACATACCTGAAGGCCAGGGAAGCAGAAGGCTTTTGAGAGACTCTCTTCAACACAAACACCCTAGCCTTGCTATATGTAGGTTATCTTGTCTCAGCATTCCTGGGACTGGGGCTATGAGCCTTCCATAACATCAGCCTAGTGGAATTTGCTTCAGGACTTCCCTGCAATAGGACAAGCCCAGATTGCTGATCCTTCTCTCAGAAGTGGACATGTAGTGTTCAGGAGCTCCCTGAGCCCAGCTGTTTCCTGGGTACAAAGCTGTGGTGCTTGCCTTGGTTCTGGAGTCACTCTGGTGACTGAAGCACCAGGGAAGGACTTGTAAAGGAGCTGAAACTTCTTCAGTATCTTTCTAAGTGTGGGGTGGGGAGAACTGAACTACAGGTTGGAAGCTGCCAAGCCTGCAAGCAGCCCACTTTTTCTCAGCAGCATGCAGGCTTCAGCCACCACAGCAGCAGCGTGTCTGCAGCCTGGTGCTGAACTGAGCACTGGGGGGAAGTGAAATTTCAAGTCCTTGTGTTGAGCACTCCAACCTTCTCTGATGCCTCAAGCAGAGAACCTAGCAGAACACCTAGGACTAGGCCATCAGGGGTGGCTGCTGCCTCCCAGTATGCTCTTGAGGTCATCTCATCCTCGCATTGCGGGAGTATGCAGGGGCCCAGCTGAGATCTGTGCTACTTTCTGTAAAAATGTCAAATACAAACAACCTACGCCACAGAGCTTATGGTGTGAGAAAGAGAGGCAAGGGATGCTGCGGAAAAAATGACCCAGAGGTAAAGAAAAAAGCCTCAGGTCACAGACCTGTTCTGTAGGAAAGATTCCTGGGGAATAGAGCTCTCCTGAATTCTGCATAAGTGACACCTCTGTCGGCACAGGCTGTCTCTTTTTGAGTGCTGCAGGGAATACAGGTGCTGGCTGGTGAAACAGCCCCTTGAGGGAGGATGCAAATCAAATGTGATGAAATAGAACGGCAACGGTTTAGTCATGCAGCCTACTATGATCAAACAGCATCTTCCCAAGGTATGAATCATGCTACGGGTTCTGTTCCAGCACAGCAAGACTGGGTTACTAGAGCAGCGTGTGAGAGAGCGGGCTGCCAGTATCACTTTTATTTATCTGAATCTCACCGTCAGCCATGTGTGTTTGGAACAGTGGCATTTGTTCAGTTTTTCCTGGTGACGTCTTCAGTGGCTTCCACTGACTTAAATTTGCATCACCCTTATACCTTTATGTAGGCTTGACAAACTCTTCCTGGTTGTGCATCACCTGGCCATGCATTACCCACTGACACTTGACACTGAGTGTCATTTTATTCCAAGCCCTCCATTTTTTATCCTGCTTGGAGACTAATGACACAACCTTGCATATTGCCAGTCTTCATGGCTGAAATAGGAGTTCTGCTAGTGTTTTTCTGCATCTGGACACAGCAGATCCTTTCTGGACTTGTAGCTGATCTTACATTATGAAATCCATCCCCTCATCTCTGTGCTGAGATTACAGTCAAATCGTTCATACTGAGCTTCTCCAGAAAGCAAGTTTTAGCAGAACTACCCACATGTTTTGAAAGCAAGTCATTGATACAGCATCAAGGAAAGGAATGGCCCAAAATTGTTTAGGAAAAGCAAGCAGTTAAGAAACAATGGGTAAGGAATCCAACTTTTTCTGTTTCCATCATTCAGCTGTTGTGGAGTACCTTGATCAAAGGAACAGAGATAGATTGCTACAGTGAGAGCTTCCATTAACAGACAGGCTGGTCCTTGCCATTTTTCTGGCTCAGAAATGCAGATATGTGGTTTTAGCAGGACTGTAAGTCTGATATAAAAGATGACATTTTTATAACTCATATAAGGGTTGTAAACACAACCTTCATTAACCTGTGCCATTCCAAAGAACAGATACCTTTCACATCTTACAGTATTTTCAAAATTGTGCTTTGACCTGATGAAGGCCAAAATATTATTTAGTTGTAACTAGAGGCTCAGAACAGTAAGCAAAATAAATTGCAAGGTGCCTTTTATTTTCTTTTCTTTCTCTAGACAAAAAGAAAAAAAAAGAAGCAGGGCCATCAGCTAAGTAGAAATTTGTGTTTGTATGATATGATATAAATGCAATTATGATTTCTTGCAGGGTTGGACTCTCAGTCTTTGCATTACAATAATTAAATGCATTCCTTGCTTGTTGAGCCATCACACTGAGTGCAAAACCTACTGCAATTGTTTTCACACCATAAATATCAGGAGAATCCATTTAAGAGAAAATATGCTGCTGTGAAGGCTGTAGATAGTATCTTTCAAAACTAATCATTTCATATAGACTAGAAACCCCATTTTATAGGGTCTGAAAAATCAAATACATAGAAGCATTCATTACTCAGTTTATATATATTTCTATACATAAAAAAGTATATGTGTATGTATATATATACTTTATTTTTTTAAGTTTAATGGCTGATTCTGAGCAATTCCCATGTATTTAATGTACTGAACCCAAAGCCAAATATGTGTAACTGCATCTTTCTGCTACACAATCATTCTTACTGGCTGCCATGACTACCGACTAAATGTCAAAATGCAAAAGACAATGAAAGGAGACAGTCTGGAAAATCCAATTTACTTCTGGGTTCTGAATGGAATTTAAATTTTGTGGGACATGCCAAAATAAGAATGTCTCATCAGTCTGAATAAAGGCATTTTCTTTAAAAAGTTTGCTTTCTGTACACAATTGCAAATGACACATGTAAGTAGATTACTTACAAAGGAAGAATTCCAATCCTTGCAATAATACAATGGGACACACATTATAATGGTGTTAATTAACAATAGTATCTTAAATTTGAATGCCTGAACAAAACAAGCTCCTAGTAAGTAACTTCTGAGTTTTCATATAAAACTGTTTGATATTGGAGTTCGCCTGCCGACATAACTCATAATTGTGGAAGATTTTGCTTTAAACCCAAGGAGGTGTGATAATGGAAACTGTGTTATTCTGATGCTTTATGTTGTAAGGCTTAATTCCCCTTTTTTATAACAAAGACTATAGAGATGAAAATGTTTTTATGCAATTTTAAGTCTACTCAGTGGGGTATATGTGGGAGCAAGGGGCTGTATTTAAGTATGAGATATTACAAAGGACTGTATTTCTGGGTTTAGAGAAATGTAATCCCTAATTTAAGATAGTCTCCTTATTTAGGAAGCCTATCAAAGGCATGTTTATCTTTGGAGGAATCCTTTGATTCAAAAATAATGTCTTCAGGTTTTGAAGGACTTTGAAAGCACTGCAGAGAGTAAGAAAAAATGACAGCAACTCCCTCATCAGCCATGTCGATACAAAGCAGATTCTGTAAAACTCATCTTTTCACTTGGTGGCATTCTGCTAACAAGTGGGCAGCAGGATGACTACAAGAAGTATCTTTTGGCAGGTCACCAAATCTAGAAACTGGGGCTAGTGTGAAAATCTATTTTTACAGCATTGAAAGACATAGGATAATTTTCTGTTAGTCTTCTCCACAGTCCAAAAAAAGTACAAATGCCCAAGTGAGGTTTTGGATGATGGGTTCCCAAACCCATTACTGTCAGTGCTCAAGGATGAATAAGAACCAAAATAGGAATGGATACTGGAGAAGTGACTGTTTTAAAAAAATAAATAAATTTGCAGAAATAAGTTCAGCATGTGTAGGTTGGCTCCAAAAGTCTCACAAGGAAGAGTTTGGGTTTGGGGTGTTTTTTTTTTTTTTGCTATTTCTTCAATGTTTCTTTTAAATGGTCCAGGTTTGGAAGACAGAGAAAGGAAGCAGAGGTGTGCATGAATCAGCAGGAGGGGTTGGGTTCACAATCGATGGAAGGTGTTTGGTGCTGTGGAGCTGCACCTGAGGTACTGCATTCAGTCTTGGGTCCCCCAATTTAAGAGGGACATGGAGGAGCAGATGAAGGTCCAGTGGAGGGCTATCAGGAAGGTGAGGGATTATTGCGCAAAGAGGTGGCTTAAGGGACAACATATCAGGTACTCAAGATTAATGAAATGACAGAATCAAACCCTTCTGGATGACATGCATCTGACACACTGTGGCTTTCAGATCTTTCTATGGGATCTTTACCTAAACAATCTATGCAGTTCTTACTACTAATTATCAGATTTATACATCTACTATCATATCCTGCCATGACTTTATGCATATATGCAAACATTTGATTGCCTCCATAACAAAAATAATGACACCTCTCAACAGCATATTGCTAAAATCTATCATGGTTGGGCATAGATTATAAATATTATTGAGTATGCTAACCAGAAGATGTATAAAATTAGCAAGAAAAATAAAGGAAGATAAAGAATGACAGCCTCTTCTTGGAAACCATGCTGATGGCGCCAAGAAATTAGTAAATTATTCAGAATTGATTAAATTGGCGGAGAGGGAACATTTGCTGGTGGGATACTTATATTACAATTGATGCTACAATAAAACTAAAACAAGAACCACTGATCGCAGCGAAGTGACCTGTGTTTTAAGTAGCTTTGCTCAGATTTGCATAATAGAAGCACTTTGATTTTTGAAGACATAAAATTAATGCATAAATGTCTACCCTGTAACAATTTATATGGACTTTCAGGAATGTGACTGCTCCCAATTAAGTCTTTCATGACCCACCTCTCTTTTTCATCTTTCTCTTCTCCTTCCCTCTTTTTTACTGTTTTTCAATTTAGTGGTATTTTTTCTATCCCAAAATATTACTGAATATGTCTAGAGTACATTTGCCCTGGCAGTCTATCTCTCTCTTTGCAGCTGTCTCTGTCTGTGTCTATTTTTTCTGCAATACTGGCCTCCACTTAGAAGAAAATCTTGATGAATTCAGAGATGCTGCTCTGCTACTAAATTAACCACATGAGGAGCTGATCCCTGCAGAGATGCTCCACTGATTGTTGGTGTAAGGGTGTTTGTCTCATTTAGAATTAAAAAAAATGATCTTGCAATAGCGAGATTTTCAGGGCACTGTGCACCAGCATCAAAAATCTGTCATGGCAATGGCAAATCAGAAATTCTTTGTTGTTCAGCCTGTCCTTTATAACAGACTTATCAAACTTCCAGAACTGGATTGTCCATCGGATTTTTAATATGTTCTAAAAGTAGCAGGAGTTAGATATACCCAAATATCAATTTGTTACAGCCTATTCTGTCTCTTTCATTATATGATCAAGTTCTTTTTCTAGTATAAAAAAAAAGTTCATTTTTCTGCATAATTAAATTCTCCTTTTTTTTTTTAGTGTAGCTGGCTCTCACATGATTTTTTAAAATAATAAAGAAGATATTTCCTTCTAAGTTGATGCTTTGGGAGATTTAAAGGGGGAAAACCAGGTTCATCAGATGTAAATCAACATGAGTCTATCACACCCATAGTTCCACTGGTTTAGGATCTAATTCTAGCAAGATGAGTGTTCCTGGCCTTTGCACATCTTAACCATTTACACGGGAAACCACAGCCAGCCATTGCTATTTCCCATCTTGTGCTGCTTTGTTTCTTCTACTGCGTTAGAAAATACGTCCTTCCACTGAACACCACATTGTTACACTTCAGTTTGGTCTACAGTTTTCTTGGCTGCCTCTTGATGAATTTTGGAGAAGCTTTTAACTAAAAACATTTCACTATTTCTGTGAAGATGACTAGGGAAAAATACATGCATGTGGTAAACTAAACGAGTGGTTATTGCACTTCTTTGAAAGGTTCTAGTGCTTTGTGCTAGGGAATCATTCTTCACTTGAAGAATCTGTCCAGGCCTGGCCATGGAATAAGTCAGTGAAATACTGGATTTCAGCCTTCAGCCGTGTCTGAAATACACAAATCCAAGCTTTACAGCCAGTTTCTCTTAAGCCACTTTGTGCTGGATTCTGATTCCATGTGGGCTGAGAGTGATGCTGTGGACCAGAGGAGCACTGGAAACGAGAAAAAAATCTATCCTGTGGTCTCAATTCCTCCCCTTCTGGCCTCAGAGAAGTGTGAAGGATTACAAGAATGAAGCAGTCGTGTGAAGAGATGAGAGATGAATTTGTGTTGTGGAAGTAATTGCCAAGAGCAGACAAATTAAAAAAAAAAAAAAAAAAAAAAAAGGAAAGCCAAGCAGGTAAAGTCAGTCAGGGAATAGATGATCCAAACTGGGGTCCATCTCATATAATACTCTGTTTCCACCATACTTTTTCTTAATTTTGTTTTAATCTTGGAAATTCTATTTGTATAACTACATAGAAATGTACTAAATATAATTTTGCAACCTTCATATTGTAGATTACCTGCTCGCTTATCTAAATGCCTTGATTTTGCTGCATGGGTTCAATATTTGTTCCTATTGCAATTTTTTACCCTTGACAGACCCGTGCACATCTTTGTGCACAAACCAGGATGCCAGCAGACATGAGACCTCTTGAACAGCACTGGCAAACTGTGCAAACTGGTAATTAGAATTTTGCAGAGGACTTGAAAATACCTCTATCATGTTTAATACTGTTTTTCAGGCCCCTCACAACAAGGGGATTTACACTGTTAATCAAATGCAGTATGATTCTCTAAGTAAGGTATTTCTCTTAATGTTTCACTGCGAAAAAAGTGAATGCACTTCAAAATGGAGTAACTTGAATCATCAATGCAATTTAAGATAAATATCTTCCTGTTACTTTTCTTAAGAAGTCATTATTGATATTTTACCTGGAAAATGATGATATTTAGACTTAGAACATCGTTTCCCAGCAAGAAGGTATTTGCCTTGAGAACATTACTGTTGACAAATATTAAACACTTAGGTTTTTAAATCAGGAATCAGGGCTTCATTCCTACCTACAGCATATAATATTGAAAGCTCTCTAACTTCAGTCTGGAGAGCATCAAAAAATATCTGAGCACATAGAAAAGATATTATCTTAGAAATAGCTTTTTGTATTACATCTACATAATACATTTAATAAACACCAGTACCTGGAGACAAAGAAGGTATATTCAAGTGATATAAATATGACTTGAGTGACAAGTGAGTGAGCCCTTTCCTTTCACATGAATAAAGTAAGCAAAAAATATATTAAAGCAGTTAACAGACTAATAAAATGGGTTACAGAAGTGAATTTCACTTCCAAAAATGTCTTTGAAAAATTATGGAGATGGATTCATGCATTTGTTTTAAGATTTCCTAGGTACATGCAACATTTCTTACAGCTCCATTCAGGTAACTGGATGATTTGCAGTGCAAAAATAGTAGTAAACCAAAAAATGTAGATTTTGCTACACTTCCGTGTAGCAGTGTCGCTAAAAATAAATTAGTGCATCTTTGACATGTCTGTGGTCTCCACAGTCTTTTGAAAAAGAAAAAAGAATACCCATGATAATATTATCACTCCAGGGAGCTCTGCCAATGAAATGGCATCAAGAGTTATCCTAGTGGAAACCAGAGGAAGAAGTTGAACATGTATTTTATCAGAAATCTTAGTTCAAAAGGACAATTTGTGCTTTCAATAATTTTGAAAGCATCAAAAATAGCATCAAGATGAAAAATTACAGCTACTTAGTGACTAGTGAATATATTTAAATGTAAAAGCCTTAAGCATTAAAAGGCACTTCATCTACCTTCAGGTAGAGTGTACCTTAGCTTAGGGTAAATTCTCAGTTTGTAGAACCCTATGCCAGTCAGTAGTATAAAATACACATATCATTATTTTTTCTTTACCTGAGAAGCTCCCTAAGGATTATAAAAAAGTCCCTCAATAGCACAGAATGTTAATACAGCTTTAGTAGGTAAGTTGCTCTGTTTCCTAATCTGATCAGTATGGATTCTGGCAACTTCTGTAACATCAGAGCATGGTTACATATTTCCATGCAGTATGGAACATAACCTCACATCCCAGCTCTGAGGTAAGTACCCAAGATTATCCCTGTCTTAATGCAGAGAAAGTCAGGTCATAAAATGATTAACCTACAAATCCAATAAAGGAACTAGGAGCCTAAAATGATGCTTAAGAAAACTCTTCTAAATCGAAAATTTGGATCCTAGAAATTCCTGCACAGATGAGGAGAGGTCATGAGAATACAGAAAAACACAATTTGTGCTCTTCAAATTGGTGTGCACTGAAGGGTGCTAGACTTTGGACAAGCAAGGATGCCTCAGACTTGAAATGTTTAATCCACTAACATTGGGAATTGCGTGTTCTTCCAGCTCACAGTCAGTCTTCTGAAGAAATCTGTGTACCCTGTTTCCTGGAAGGATTCTTCATAAACAGAGGAGCAGCCACAGTTTTCTTTTAAAACGCAGCTGAGGAGAAACGCTGCTGGCTGTCTTACTCCTGCCCTTTGGAACAACTGCCTACAGTGACATCTTTCACTGGGAAATGCCAGAGCTGGGGTCAAACTCTCAGAATGAGGAAATTCAAGCCAAAGGGTCCTAACCACCACCCAAAGAAACTCATGCTGTGTTTTCTGCTCCCACAACTGTTTCTATTTTGCCATATCATGCAAAATCTAGCGATGCTCCTGGGGTCCCCAGTTCCTAGGGGTGGGTCATCCTCCCTTCTCTGTGCACTCTTTTCCTCTCTCTAGCATGATATTCTTCCCATGGGAGAGTGGAAAGAAGACACAGCTCGGTGGTCTGGTGGTCTGTGGGGAGGGAGGACACACAGGGACAAGGGCCACAACATTCCAGCACCACACCTGGAGACCAACCACCAGCTGTTTGGCTCAGGGGCAGGAGTGCACACATTACCACCTCTTCTTCTCCAGCCACCACAATGGAAGAGACAAAATCAGGGCTTCTCTGTGGCTGTGGGTGAAGTGCCCAAGGGACAGCTGAAGTCTCACCATTCCTCTCTGCATTTTCCTCTGGGTCACTGAATTAGGAGTACATTCACTCTGGGCAGACCTTGACCACAGGCAGAGGTGCTGACCTCTCCCTGCATGCTGTGGAGGTACAGTCATGCTTGTATCTCACCACAGGTGCTTTAGAGTTTACTAACCCTATCCTCAGCCACCTCTCTAAACTAAATTACCTGCTTGGGCAAAATTGGTGAAAAACTCCTAATGATCCTGTTTTGTGATTGTGTGTCTGAAGGATCACAACCTCTCCACACAATAACTGCTACAACAGTGACAGGTTTTGTGTATTGGAATGAATGGATAAATCGTAATTTATTTATGAACTGCCTGGATTTGACACCTATACCTTAAAAAGATTAACATTTCTAAATATATTCTTCAAAGCCTAATGTTTTCTGCAGATGCTGCGCACCAGTTTAACCCCACATCCTGGCAAAAATAGCTTAAATTCACTTCATTGGTTAAATTATGTATTAGCAGACAGGAAAAAGAAAAACATAAGTGGAAGAGAAAATGAAATAATTTCAGATCAGCTTTGTATGCTGGTATTTCTCAGACACATGATGTCGTAAGTATTCAGTTCCCAGGAGCCAGCATTTCTGCATCAGTCCATTTTTTTTTATGACTCAGGATGCAGGTCCATGCGGATTGAGGTCTCCAAAGGAATTTTTGTCTGTTTTTGAAAACGTTTGCTGAGCAACTAGAGGAATAGGTACTTTCTGCACTGCTGTCATGGGTACACAGCACCTTGCAGGACTGAGATACCTGTCCCAGGTAGAATTGCTGGCTGACATTCACTGTGGGGACCCACGCTTCCAAGTGGGATCAACAGTACTTTTAAACCCAATGAAAATCAACAACACCTCAGACTGTATCCACAGAAAAGTGTGAGGGAAGAATTGTGAATAGCAGCCATTCCCCCAAATCAGCTGCCAGTTTCTGTGTCCCCATAGGCTAAAGACCAGCTGATTGTGCTGAGGCCAGTGGCTGTACTCCATTGGCTCCAGTGAGGCAAGACTCATTTGCAAAGTTGGTTCATCTGTCATCCATTTTATGGATAAATGCTGAAGAAGACATGTTCTCTACAAGGCACCCGAGGATGGCAACAGTTTTTGTTTATAAAGGTGACTTTATGGAGAACAGACAGCGGATTTTTTGAAGGTAGTTACTGCAGAGGTAAGCAAGCACTGCTGCTTCATGATATAACATTTGCTCCTCCTCTTGGGCAGAACTACTGAGAGTGCTAGCATAAAGGCTTTTGAAGACTGATAACCTAAGCTGAAAGGCAAACTTCCACTCCCTCTCACCAGCCTGTGAGAAGGCTTGCTGGAGGACTTCACTTCCAGTGGTGGTGTTGCCCACTGGTCACAGGGCCAGATGCCACCCTCAGTCCCTTATGTTCAGCTTTTTTGCTGTACTACCTTTAGCAAAGCTTTTAGTGAGTTAATTTTCCAACTATATCAATTATGTGGTGTGACACCATTTTTGGATGCCTGCTTTAGGACTCCTAAGGCTTGTTATTTTTCAGGAGTGCCGAGCATCTCTTTGTTTCTTTTGTTTGTGAACTAATAAGGTAGTTAAATTAGACCTACATGAAAATGCTGCACAGGTCAAGTATTGCCCAGACCAATCTGTCATGGGAACCTTCTGCTCCCTGTGTTTTACATTACAAAGTAATGCTGACTTCTCACTGCCACCAATAGGGAGAATCAGTTAATATTGTATAGTCTTTGAAGGCTAAAACACTATCTAAATATACTGCTGGATATGAGTGCCCCATCTCTCCTTTGTCATGTTGTTTTGGTTTTTTTCAGATTAATGCTATTAATTTGAAAATGGAGAATTATTTTCTAACGAAATTAATACAAATGTCACCTGAGATAAATCTAACCATAAGGGTAGATTACACAGTATATATAATAAAAAAAATAGGTGTGCAAAAGCTGATATGGAGAAATGTACTATTGTAGTACAAATACCAATTCAAAAAAAGAAAAAAATTCCAGGCTTAAATAATCAATTAAAGAAAACTCAAATTCTCAAAATCAGTGTGAATTAATTACAGGAATACATTATTAAACAGGGAAGTTTTTAGTCTAACTAGAACTTATATTGGGACAAAGAGGTGATGGTAATGGAGGTGGAGGTGAGAGAACATTTTGGAAGTGTTCAAGATGCTGAATTTTATTTTTATTTCCTCAGTATGTTATGGGATATCTTCCATAAGAAAATGGAACAGATGACATTCCATCCTCCTGCCTGTACACCTCACAGGGTAAGTAAGAACTGCTATGAGGCAATATAATTCCTTAGCCATATGGACTGTTTTTAAAATTATTCCTGCCTTAATAGCAGGAAGAGTAATCTAGTCTTTCAAAATCAGGAAAAGAATGTGAATAGGTGTTAACCTCAGTTCTTTAGCGAATTTTACTTACCAACATTTTTATATTAGCTCAGTAATAAAAGTTCTCAGAAAAAAAATAAACTAATGGAAATGTTATCACTTCAGTTTCCTTATCATATCAAAATGATATCAGGAAAAGGTTTTTTCACCCATTGGGTGTTTGGGCACTGGAACAGGTGCTCCAGGGCAGTGGTCACAGCACCAAGCCTGACAGAGTTCAGGAAGTGTTTGGACAATACTCTCAGGCACATGGTGTGACTCTTGGGGATGGTGCTGTGCAGGGCCAGGAGTTGGACTCAATGATCCCTGTGAGTCCCTTCCAACTCAGCACAGTCTGTGATTTCTTCTCCTAGTGAAAGAATTTGGAATAGTCGTATCTCAGTCAAATCACATTTCTGCTAACATTATGATACAATAAATTTGTTTCGGATTCTTGCCTATGTCCATTCTTCTCTTAAAGTAATTTCCTATTTACAGATATGTAATTTTCTGACAGTTGGAAATAATTCAGAGCTGACGTGTGTTCATTTATTTATAAAAGGGGAAGGTTAAAACCTTCAGCTAAAAACTGAAGACTGTGGAAAGAAGTGTGCTCAGTCCAAATTCAGCCTGGCATTTAGCCATATGTTCTTTAACTTGATGCTTGTCATTGCCATTAATATTCAGATAGCCACTCATGAGCAATTGTTGATGATCAAACAATTGTTTAAGTGTAGTGGCAGATCAGAAGAATTCTTACCCCTTTGCAGTAAAAAAAGCCTACTTATTAAAATAATTGAACCAGTTAACAACCATACACTTATTTATGACTTCATATGAATGTTACACACCAGATAAAACAATAATGTAGTACTCAGTTAATAGAAAAACTTAGCAGTGGCCTTGTATCCATCAAGCTAAGTATCGAGGTCTGAGCTTGTAACTGAAATGCAAATGACAAAGTAGAAGAGCAACTCTGAAGCACTTTTACAATGGTTTAATCCATCTTACTGAGATATGTGAAAGAGGGAGCATGGGCCTGCCTGAATTCCTGTATCCTCATAATCCTTACAGTGTTCCTGACTATCTCAAAAGGAGTTGACATTAAAATACTTCCTTAATACACTATTAACACATACCCCATGTATTTCTGTTAAACAACTTCCTATAAAATAAATTGGAACCATAATTGGGACTGAGATCTTCTGTATGATGGTTATCTGAAGATGTTCAAATAATAAATATTCCTTAAATAAAACACCACAATGAAACAATGACATAATGGTTTCAAACACTTTTTTAGTTCCAGTGGCATCACAGACTGCTTCACCCTCACATTGCCATCCATGGACCTTACACTAAGTAAGTTTATCAAACCAGGTATGTGGCCTGATTGGTCTGTAGTGACCCTACCTGCAAAGGCACTGATTTATGTAACACACATCCAATTTGCTTGGGAGCTTAAGCTATGAAGGAGTCCCTGTATCCAATACAAAATTCATGTGGAAGATGGTGTCAGGGGAAGGATGAAGTTTAAAAGCCCCCATAATTTCTGTACAGTCGTGTTACATGGAATTTCAAAAAAGACACACTCAAAAAAAAAAAACCCAACTAAACAAAGATGGTTGTGTGACATGCATCATTCATATACTATGTAAACTAAACAGAAAGGAAAATCTCAGGGGCATTCAGAGCGTAATGATCTCCAGAACTTCTTGCAGCTGTTGAAATTCCTATGTAAGTAAAAGAACCTTTCCTTGAAAACCTTTTATTTTACACAGTCTCACAGAAAATGAGGCTTAATTTTGCTTTCTGTGGCAGAATACAAACACAGGCTTGTTCAAGATATTTAGCATCTGCCTACCCTGAGTTATGTGAACAGTTCTGTCCAAAGCCAGTAGGACTATTCTCATGCTCAGACACCTGATTAAGTGCCTTGCTGGACCAGGGCCAGAAATATAATAGTGGGCTGGGTTAAGCTGATTAGAAATGTTTTGCTGGCTCCAGTGGTAGCAGGACCTAGCCTTTATTGCTACTTTGCAAAATATGGTGCTCAACAGGGGAAAAAATCGGCACTCTGTAGTTCTTTCAGTGTTCTACTGGGTAAAGTTTGAGCATAGAACAAATGTAGCTCATTTAGCCCTAGCTGGAAATTACTGAGAATGCATCTAGTTTTCCACATGAAAATAAAATTTGTTGCCTTGTAGTAACTCTTGAAATAAGGTGGTTTATTCTAATAGCTGCTTAGATCCAAATTTTGTCTATTAATAACTATAACAAGGAAGATACAGTTTAAAGAAATTATGAGAATACTTTAAGCTTTGTCAGTTTAAAGATGGAAGATGCTTTTAATAAAGTAACTTTAATTTTTTAATTGAATGTTGTTGTAATTAGTATTTTTTGAAACTTGATCTAGGTAGCTACACAGCCTTTTATTGCTGGTATAGGTGGCTCATTAACCAGGGATTAACAGACAAACCGGCGTCACACAGTCCCTCCGTCTCTGGGTACATCTAATGATTCCTGGCATCACTCCTGCTGCAGAAATCTTTATACTTGTGTGCTGCGAGATCATTAACACCAGGCTGAAGAGCCCTTCCTTCCCTTGCGACAGAATTCCTAACAGGCCTTCTGCAGGGATAAGTCCCCGACCGACTACAAATTATCAATACTGATTACAGGATTGCTGCAGTGGGGAGGGGACGGCGTGCTCGGCACTGCAGGGCTGGCCAGGCTCCCACAGCCCTCACTTCCCTCCTCTATTTGCATCTACAGCTGTCTCATTCCTTGTTCCCAAGGGTGCCACAGCCAGGCTAGAATGCTTTCAATCCACACCAATTGTTCCTTGGGAGCGGAACATCAGCAGTCAGATAAATGCATTGGTGTAATGCATCGGTTTCAGCCGGTGCCAGGAGGGTTTGGTGTAACTTCGTGCAGTGTGATCAAGAGTGGTAACAAGAACCTGCACAAATGGAAATTTGAACGGGATTTGCTTCTTGGGGAGGACAGTTAATTGTGTTGGGAGTGCTTCAACCTTATTTGTGGGATCTGCGTGTGCACGACAGTAATGGTGAATGATTGTGAAAACTTGAATTTGAATGCGTCAAACGCAGGTCCAGCCTCATTCCTCTTCAAAAAACCAAAAAACCAACAAAAACCAACCCCAAGGAGCGTTAGGGTCTGCACGCTTTCAGCAGCCCGACCCCACGACTGTTCTCCCTCTCCTTCTTCCACACCCTCACTGGGATTTTTTCACCCACCCTCCCCAGCAGCCTCCCTCGAACAAAGGGGCCAGTGCCGGGCTACCGCCCTCCGCTCCTGCCAGGACCAGCAGGACCAACAGGGACGCGACGGGACGGGCTCCCCAAGACCCGGGAGTCCCCCGGCGCCGGGCTGGCGGGGAGGGCGGACGAGCCGCGCCCCGCCCGGCCGCTCCCGGGCCCGGCG
The DNA here is from genome assembly GCF_017639235.1 of Corvus kubaryi. Lineage (NCBI taxonomy): Eukaryota > Metazoa > Chordata > Aves > Passeriformes > Corvidae > Corvus > Corvus kubaryi. The sequence goes on along the minus strand of NW_024581127.1, from coordinate 7,246,693 downwards.
GGGTGGGCTGGGGGCGGCGCGCCGCGGCGGCAGGGCGCGGCTCCTGCGGGGGAGGGGGAGATGCTCTCCCTGCCGCTGGAAAACGCCCTGCAACAACAGCCACGACAGG